>NC_059358.1:762500-887500 GCF_019703515.2 Myxocyprinus asiaticus | reverse complement strand
TTTTAAAAATCGATTTACTGAATGTTAAAAAAAATTGTCCTTAGTCTTTCCTCGCTGTAACCTCTTTCTATCCACTTTTCGTGCTATTTTGTTGTCGACAAAGTGAAAATGTGTAAAAAAAGAAAAGTTTGCAAAATTTGCCGTCTTCTGCCTGTTTCCATTCGAATGGCCTTTTATTGATAAAAATGGTGTGCGTGATTGACGTCATGCTTAAAGAAACACTTTGTGGCATAAGTTTTGGTTTATTGCAAAATAAACCTGCCCTTAAGCTGTTTGCATACAGAAATGTGTGTTTATCACTAATTGTGTGCCTTTCGCCTCCCAGATGTCCCTAATTTTTTTTCTTTTGAAATCTTTGTAAAATGGGGAGAGTATTGAGACGATTCATTGAAATTAGCCAGCTTACTGTCATTTTAATTTCACAAATAAAAGCAATCAAAACGGAGCAGTTGCCCTTCTGATAGGACTGTAGTATCGGTCCTGATGTTGCGCCTATCACAGGATGCCACCGGTTCTGACCCGAAAGTGAATCGTCATGGCCGTGTTCAAGCTGGCATCCTGCAAGTGTTGGGAGAAACTTTCGGTCTTAGTATAAGGAGCATCCATCGATGTGTATATGCTGTGTGCACAACTATTAAAGAAACATTGATGCGGTGTAATATCAGGGTTTACATATATGATACACTCCTGATATTCAACAGGATATTTTGAACAATCATCTAATCTAAAGCATCGCCATCACAACTGCATTATGTCCCGTCTATTTCTCCAGCAACTTTTAACAAGCAACTGAACTTGATTGTCATCTAAAATTAATTTTGGCGTCATAATGCAATTTATATTTTCTGAAGAAGCTCAGCAAATGCGATCCGAGGTAAAGAGAGTTTTAAAATATTTAAACATTTTAAAAAGTTCAAAAGCTCGTTTTCTGAAAGTGAACTCCGCATTGGACAAATCTGATAGTTTATAGTCTTGAAAAAAGTCTAGAACATTCTGATAATGTCATTGTAACAAAGTTCAGTGGAAAGGAGGAGGTGAGAACCAGCTTAACAATATAAATAATAGTTTAATAATAAACTTAAAAAGACACAAACATAAACACATGCCGGGCAGCTGCCCGTAACACTCTCTCTGTCGAACTGCTGTCTCCGGTCGCCTTTATCCCTCTCGAGGGCTTGATTAGCCTGATTAGGGGCTGGGTGTGCAGCATCACGACCTGGCCCTGCCCTCCTCCCTGCCACAGTCATTCAGCCGATGTTTTTCGTCTACAGAACAGGGTAAGGCTAATTTAAGTTTGTGTAAAGAAAAGGCAATTATATAGGACTAACAATATACATTTTTTTAATTTAATGCTTTATTCATTTGGAAATGTAATTAATTTAATACAGGGAATTTTGCCAGCATTTTTTCAAAAGTATAAACAATAATTTGGCTATATGTTAATGTTCCAAAAAATCACACTGATGCTTTTCTCTTAGTATTGTGTATTTATTTTTAATTTAAAACATCTTTGTGTGGGGGGGCCTGGGTAGTTCAGCGCGTATTGACGCTGACTATCACACCTGGAGTCGCGAGTTCAAATCCAGGGTGTGCTGAGTGACTCCAGCCAGGTCTCCTAAGCAACCAAATTGGCCCAGTTGCTAGGGAGGGTAGAGTCACATGGGGTAACCTCCTCGTGGTCACTATAATGTGGTTCTCGCTCTCGGTGGGGTGTGTGGTGAGTTTTGCGTGGATGCTGTGGAGAATAGCGTGAAGCCTCCACACGCGCTCCGTCTCCGCGGTAACGCTCAACAAGTCACGTGATAAGATGCGCGGATTGACGGTCTCAGACGCAGAGGCAACTGAGATTTGTCCTCCACCACCCGGATTGAGGCGAGTCACTATACCACTACGAGGACTTAGAGCGCATTGGGAATTGCGCATTCCAAATTGGGAGAAAAAGGGGATATAATCCCAAAAAAAAAAAAAACATCTTTGTGCACAGAAATATGTTTTTTGTATTGTGAGCTAATTCCATGACTGCTGTCTATTATTTTGAATGGTGTGGAAAAGCAACTTTAATAAATAAACGGATGGAAACCGCGATTAAATTAATCGCAAAGAGTGGCCATTCGTTTGTTCTCCTTGTACTTGCTGATGACAGGTGCATGATACGAGATATTTGTGTTGGCACTCCTGGAAGTGTCATGACACAGATGTGTTTGCAGCATCGCATCTGTGCAGGTATGCCGTTAAGACCAATCCATAACAGTGTGAGTAATGCTTAACATACAATAAATTGGCTTTCAAAGATGTATACCTTACACAGGCTGATGATTGGGGTAAATTCTGTCATGTGACAGTACATGTTTGCGTTAATGCCAGTTTTCTCGAGAAAAAGTGTTTCCAAACCAGTTTTTCGCAACATTTGAAGTGTTGACATAGAGTTCATGCGCTAGAGTGAAACGGAAAAATATTATGTCGACACTTGTGAAATGTTAGCGATAATTTGCGTTTCCATCATCTATATCGGTAAACGTTTTGATGCGCTACACTTTTTGTCGTAAAAAAAACAACTCTTGGATGGAAACGTAGTTTGTGATGGGCACAGACATAAAAGAGTCCAAAATGAGTAAAATCACAGATGTGTGTTTGTTGTGCAACCAAAATAAAGATTTAATGCAGGACTTTTAATTATAAACAAGCACAGAATACACCTGGGACTCTTATTTTGAAAAGTCTGTGCCACCAGCTCACACAAACACACAAGGGAAACAAAACATGCACTCTTACAATAATACTCTGGCCACAGAGGAATAAAAAATAAACTATTGGTGTCTGCTGATAACAGATACTACAAAAAGCAACTATCGGCACCAATTCATCTGTAAAACCGATATATCGGTTGACCTCTTGTGGAAAAGATAGAGAACTGCTTAGCCTTTTTAAAAGCTGCCATAAAAAATGGATATACGGAAACCATTTGAATGGGAAAAATCTCTTATACATGAAATAAAAAATTGGGTAGATAAAGTGACACATATATCATGCATCCCTTATGGAAATGACTTGAACCTGAACAAAACACAACAAAAATAGACTTAATTGTGATTAGTCCAAGTGGGTATCACTTGTGCTGTTCCCTTGATAGCTGTTGTTTTCTTCACAGGATGACTCTGAAAACGGTGTACTTCACGATGAGCAGAAGCACGATGTGTTGACAGACTCCAGGTATTCATTAATGCATTTAACCCTCCTATTGCATTCAGCATACATCTTTTGCATTAGTGGGTCAATTTTGACCCGGTGGAATTTAAGCTTATAAATCATTCATAACCCGATGGTTTTCATCTAAAACTGTTCTTAGCTTCTTAACCGTTCATACATGTAAAAAGAACTATATTTTTGGAATGGTAACTGAGAAATATAAAAGTTTTTAATTAATGTGCCATTTTTAAGACATAATAAAATGTAGAAATTCTTCGACATTTCAAAATTTACATGAACTACATGAAAACCAGTGTGATACATGAGAAGACATATTTTTTATCAACATTTCTGTGAAATTTTATTTAAATATAACATCATTTAAAATTTATATTAACATCGAATTTGAGAATTACTAGTAATTTGAATTAATTTCCTAATAACTGCTCTAGAACTTGGTGGTCGAAATGTATGAAACCAACTTAAACTTTCAACTAAACATCATGAAAACAACGGTGCAATTCAAGAATACAATGTCCCCATATTAAAAACTATGTGGTATTTAAAAATGATGATCTACCTTTCTTAAAGGTGCACTCAATAAGTTTTTGTTCATGATGTCTTAGACTTACACTGACACATGAGGGCCTGGATGGAGCATAATTTAAACACAGTAGTTTTCATTTACTGATGCCTTTTTAGAAAGTCACTAATCACAGTTTAATCCATGAGTGAAAGTGTCCGATAACAGGGCAGTTACTGAGATTAAGCGAATAGTGATCGATAGGTCATGTGATTATTACATGGCAGCCCCCATGAGGAGACCGTCTCCATGTTGAATAAAACAGCTTTTATAAGGTTGCTGATATGAATTAAGTCTTCATCATGTGAGTGCTCATGATTTTGTACATGTTTCAAAATTACAGTTCATTTTTTTATAAGTAAAACCTTTTAAATGAGGAAAAAAATGACTAAGTGCACCTTTAAGCTTTTCTCTTAGATGCCTTTGTGTTGTATTGTGTATGTGTCAGCGCTGAAGACAGCCACTAGAGGGAATCATTGTGATAATTATAACACACATGAACTCATTCAGTTACTCTCATATGCTGATATTGGGTTGTTTCAGGGGTGGGGTTTGTAGGGGTCTATATATCATCTTAAATGGATAATTCGCCCAAAATTGAAATTGTCATAATTTCCCTACGTTGTTCCTAACCTGTATGGCTTTCCCTCTTAAGTGGAGCACAAAAGGAGATGTTTTTACAATGAATTGTTCAAACTGATTTGCATATCGTTCTGAGTAATTAATTTGTGTATCAGTCTCAATTCAAAATGACTTTCAGAAATCCTGCAGAGATGATCTGCTGTATTTTTGTTGTTTTTTTGTCATCAGGACGCTGGCCATCGTACAGTCGTATCAGGACGTGCTCGATGAAGTGTCACGTTTGCGTTCAGCCATTCGATTGCAGTCTGACCTGGTTAAGAAGTTGCGAGAGAGGCCACCGCTGCCGCCCGCTCTCAGACGAGGTGAGTCAACAATACCAGCAGTGTACACACACACACACATACATATCACAAACACACACATTACACATTACACACATATTCACACACACACACACACACACACACACAAACACACACATTACACATTACACACACATACACACACACACACACACACATACATATCACAAACACACACATATACACACACACACACACACACACACATATTACACACACATCACATACACACACACAAACACACACACACACACATTACACACACACATATTACACACACATATTACACACACACACACATTATACACGTGCACACACACACTACACATATTACACACATATCACACACACACACACATATCACAAACAGACACATTACACACACACACATATTACACACACAAACATATCACACACATATTACACATACACACACACCACACACATACACACATATTACACACACACACACATATTACACACATTACGCACATATTACACACACACATTACACACATATTACACACACACACACACATTATACACACACACACACATATTACACACACAAACATATCACACACACACACATATTACACACATCACACATATTACACACACATTACACACACACACACACACACACACATATTACACACACATCACACACACACATACACACACACACACTCACATATTACACATACACACATATACACACACACACATATCACACACATATTACACACACATACACACATATTACACACACACACATTACACATACACACACACACACACACATTACACACATATTACACACACACACACATTATACACACATATTACACACATCACACACACACATATTACACACACACACACACATTACACATACACACACGCGCACACACACACACATATTACACACACACACACATTACACTCACACACACACACACACACACACATTATACACACACATATTACACACACACACACACGCATATTATACACACACACACATTATACACACACATTACACACACACACACACACACACACACACACTATACACACACACACACATATTACACACACACACACATTATGCACACACATTACATACACACACACATATTACACACACACACACATATTATACACACACACACATACACACTTCAGTTCTTACTATCTGCAGTTTAAAAAGAGGAATTGAGAAACTCTGACCTGCTGCCTTTACTACCAAGAACAGAAATATTCCCTATAAGATAACTCTGCATATCTTAAAATTAGGATGAGTTAAATTAATTAGGATTCAAAAATGAGGATGAGAAGCACAAAAGTATTTTTCAGTTTTGGGGGCCCAACGTCACAGTCACATGAGGGGCACAAAAGCCAGTATCTGTTATTGACATGAGATTTACAGGAATAGCTCACACGATAATGACAATTACCCTCATGTCGTTCCACACTGTATTGTTTAATTTCTTCTGTGAATACAAAATTAATTATGCAGAATGTCTGAGCTTCTGTTGTCAATATGCAATAAAAGTAGAAGGGGATTTACACAGTTTGATTAAATATCATTTAGTGAAAATCAGTGTGGAAAAACTAGATTTATACTGTATTTTACTTCTTACATTAAACATTGTGAATCTGCTTGGCTACAATGGGTTGAAATAATGATTCCTCTGAATACATAAATATCTATATACAGTGTATATGCATATATATATATATATATGGCAAATGTATATATCCAATGGTGGAAAAGTGACATTTGTTTTTATAAAAGTGTGAAAAATGTATTTAACTATTTCATAGTAGGCTACATTTAGTAAAGATTTAGATATTTCCTTGCAGTTGAAGTTGCTTTTAAACTAAAAGAAGTTATCCACTGTATATGTTTGATTTGATTTGATTTGTGGTGACTTTTTAAGGTGAGTTTTTTATAGTATTTTGAAGTATATCCAGATTTAGATTTATCTGTAAATATATTGGTTATCGGCCTCCAAACATACTGATTTATCGGTTATCGGTATCACCCAAAATTTCCATATTGTGCGTCTCTAAATAATGCACACCCATAGCTTATTAAATAATTTCCAGCTCAAAGTTGCCATGGGTTTTGCAGCATGTTCAGTCAGCAACAAAACTCCTGGTGTGGATTTATACTCTGTATTCTCCAGTTTGTTTGTTTTTGAATTATAAAGGCCAGCATGTAAGAGCTGTATAGAAATGAACTCTTTAGAATTTGATATTTCTTTGACATCAGCTGAGGTGCAAATGATTTGCTGCTTTATATTGTCAGATTGTGAATATAAATGCGTCTGTATTTTGTGCCCGTAAGCAGGCGTGCCGTTATATTGTCTGACACACAGATGGGAATGTTAGTAGAGGTGCAAATGAGAAGGAGTGTTAAAATGAGGAGGAGCTGCATGTGTATTTCAGTGAATCTGTGAGCAGTTGAGACGGGCGGGCAGGCGTGTGTGAGAGTCAATGAGAGAGATGTCCATATATTCCCCTGAGAGATGAACAACATAATCATTTCTTCAGATGAGAAACAGGGATATAAAGAAACCTAGTGAACTGTACGAATCACCTTCCCCTGAGACGTACACAGTACACACTAATGCATGGGCTGTTTATGTGAGCAGCAGAAGACCATCTGTGCTGGTAAAAATAGTATTCGGAGTGTACTTCTGTGGTGATCTGGTTTGATATCAAACTTTTTACTCCTGTCAAGAACAAGTCTAGGTCATATTTGACCCCAAAATTAAAGAAAAAAAGAAAACGAAGACACAAAATATTTTTATGGATATTAAATTATTTCCTTGACGTTCCATCTGAATTCTGATGATTGTAATGAAATAAAGGAGATATAATATTAGTATTTATTTTTCTGTAATACTGTACCTGGCTCTGTTCTAACACTTAGTGAGCTGCCTACTTAGGTAGTATTTCAAGGCATCATCACTTGAGGCAATATAATTATGCTGCCTTTTAAGATACCTTGGAAGGCATCTTAAAAGGCAGCTTTATGGAATAGTAGCTCCCTATATAGTGTTCCAAAACGGTTACTTGTTAGGTTCCATTTCAGTAAGGATGCTGTCTTAGGGGCTGTTCACACGAGACACGCAAGTGGGTGTTTCTTCAACTTTGGACACGTTTATCACTCTGGACTTCTAGACAGTAAAGTCTGGTTAAAACATTTATTCACACTCTCATTAGTGTATTTAATTTGTCCACTAACAATGTCCAACAGTGAGTATTCATGCATCACAGGAGATTTATATCATTCAAGTCATGAAAACTCTTCCAGCACATCTCAAATTCTGTTTTGTGTTTAATAGAATTCTGTGCTGGAAATGACATTTTTAACACTCTTCAAATAAAACGGCTGGCTAATTTTATATCTAACATTTTATTTGTCCATAATTAACCCAATTAAATAATATTGTCAATTTTTTTTGCATAATTTGGCAAAGTTACAGCTTGATTGGCCATGCCGCCCAATAAAAAAAAATGATTATTTCCCTTGATTTTATCTCAAGCATGCTTTTCACTGACACTTTTGTCCACTTGGTTAACAAGTACACCAACTTCTGAATAAACTTTGTTAGGGGTGAAATAGTTTGGTGTGGTGGAAATGACGCCTCAACTGTGATAGCTGTTATTTTTGAACAGTGGATAGAAATCATTTTCACACAATAAATATTGAAATGGTTTGCGTTTATTTCAGGGGTGGGGAACTTCCGGCCTCAGGGCCCATGAGGACATTCAAGGAATAATTTGAAAAGCAAAAAAAATGGCCTTGATTCCATTAATCATAATTATTATTATTTTTAAATAATGATTAAAATAATTGTAAATAATTAAAATGCAAAATATTGTATAATAGAAAGATTTTTAGCTTTTTTCTTGGCGTGTGAGCATGTTACGTAATGCCTACATTAATTTCAACCCCCAATCAGAAGCTGCAAGCCGTTGCGAATAATTTTGTAAGTACTCAATTGGCCCCTGATGGGAAAAGGTTCCCTACCCCTGGTTTAGATGATCATAGTTTTAAACAGTCAAATCTAGACATAAATACATTCGAAAAGTACCAAAAATAAATGTATGACTAGTTTCCAAAATCAGTTTTAACTGATAGAACAAAGTAGAAATCTGTTTGTTTTAATAAAAATCAACCCTGGGACACAAAATTGCCTCTTTGAAAAACCTCTTTGTAACTGAGACATGGCGTCATAAAAGCATAGTGCTCATGATGTGAGATGCTAAAAAACAGCGACAGCACTAGTCAGCTCACTAGGGTTCAAAACAGAGCCATAGTGTCCTAAATAGTGAGTGGCAACAGTTTCTCAAATGTCTTATAAATACGGAGGATGTCAATTTCAGCTGCTTCAACTGTTCCAGTTCAGTGTCTGGATGACGTGGAGCGGAACACGGAGCCGATGATGATGATGACGCCGCGGCCACCCAGTGCTCCTCCACTGCCCTCCAGTTCAGGGACTCACGCTCTGGACGGCCTGCAGGAGAACTGTTCGAATGACCCTTGGCCCCTGGCGCGTCCTGTGCCATTGGGCAGCCCGGGTGGCCTGCTGCCTCCCCATCAGCGAATGGGATCACTAGAGGACAGCTCCTGGTCGTTCCCCAGCACCCCGAGACCGAGCGACGTTCTGTTTTGGGACAGCTCAAAGTCCAAGAGCTCCACCGCTGATTGGGCCCGACCGTACTGATCCACAGTCCCTGCTCCGCCACACGACACCTTACCTGCCTTAAACAGTGTCCCCTCTTTGGGCCCCGGATGATAATATACCTCGAGCAAACTGACCTGTGACCCCCGGTCATTGGCTGAAAACAGACCTGAGAGGTGGATGTGTGTGTGTATGGATGGACGGATGTGTGTTTTCCTGCATAAATTCCACTCCAAGAGAGCTTTGTCTTCAACATATATTTGTGATTTCACTATAGCACTCCTTGTTGATTGCTGTTGGTATCTCCTATAAGTATAAGCTTCTGTTCATCTCTTAGGTTGAGTGTTTGTGTGACAGATGGTTGTAGGTCAGGTACTCTAGGTTATCTCATCAGTGTCTCTCTGATGCACTTGCACTGATACTACATCAGTCAACTATATAAGTAACTTTAATGGATTATGTCTTGTATTATGAATGTATAAAGGGGGATTTCTGAAACTTTAGCAGTCCAAAGTTTGTTTAAATCAATCAATCCTCATACTGAATGAAGAAAATTATCAATTGGTTTTGGAAAATAGACTGAGCTGTTTCTTAACAAACACTGCTGTTATGTGTTTATACTCAAAACTACACCGTTGTTCAAGCCCCTTTATTACTTTTTTTTTTTTTTTTTTTTTAAGAATTGTTGTTAAATTTAGATTTAGTAAATGCATTCGGTTGTCATAACCTGTGGGAACAGGTATTTTGTAATTGCTGGTCTAAATTTATTTATTTATTTTTAAACAGGGTTCCCCCATTCCCCCCCAAGGAAAACCTGAAAGCTGAAAAATAATAGGACATATTAAAATAGAATTCCAGGCTTGGTAATGGAAATGAATGAAGTCTAAGCAGTGCAAATGGCTTAATATATATATGTATAAATATTTAAAATATATATATTTATACATTTTTATATATATATATATATATATATATATATATATATATATATATATATATATATATATATATATATAATAAATATATATATATATTTATTATTTATATATATATTTATTATTTATATATATATTTATTATTTATATATATATAATAAATATATATATATAAATAATAAATATATTTATTTATATATATATAGTAAATATATATATATATATATATATATATATATATATATATATATATATATAAAATATATACACTACTGGTCAAAAGTTTTGAAACACTTGACTGAAATGTTTCTCATGATCTTAAATTATATATGTATAAATATTTAAAATATATATATTTATACATTTTTATATATATATATATATATATATATATATATATATATATAAATATATATATA
The DNA here is from genome assembly GCF_019703515.2 of Myxocyprinus asiaticus. Classification (NCBI taxonomy): domain Eukaryota; kingdom Metazoa; phylum Chordata; class Actinopteri; order Cypriniformes; family Catostomidae; genus Myxocyprinus; species Myxocyprinus asiaticus. The sequence continues at coordinate 876,730 of NC_059358.1, read as the reverse complement.
TATATATTATTTATTATATATATATATATATTTATTATTTATATATATATATATAAATAATATATATATAAATATATAAATATATTTATATATATATATATATATATATATATATATATATATATATATATATTAAATATATACACTACTGGTCAAAAGTTTTGAAACACTTGACTGAAATGTTTCTCATGATCTTAAAAATCTTTTGATCTGAAGGAGTATGCTTCAATGTTTGAAATTAGTTTTGTAGACAAAAATATAATTGTGTCACCATATTAATTTATTTCATTATAAAATTAAAATTTTATAAAAAAAAAAAAAAAAAAATGTTTTTGAAGTTGATGACTTGGACCAAATAATAAAGAAAAGCAGCCAATAAGTGCCCAACATAGATGGGAAGTTGGTTGAGAAAATGTCAAGAGTACACGTCTGCAAATTCTAGACAAAGGGTGATTACTTTGAAGATGCTACAATATAACACAGTTTTGATTTATTTGGGATTTTTAGTCACAACATAATTCCCATAGTTCCATTTATGTTATTCCATAGTTCTGATGACTTTACTATTATTCTAAAATATGAAGAAAAAAAAAAAATAATAATAATAATATATATATATATGTAATAAAGAATGAGTATTTCAAAACTTTTGACCGGTAGAGAGAGAGAGAGAGAGTGTGTGTGTGTGTGTGTGTGTGTTTGTGTATATATATATATATATATATATATACACACACACACACACACAGTATAAGTACATCAAAGTGTTTTTAAAGAATATATATGACCAGAATGTGATGATAAAATTGAGAGCCGATTGAAATATTAAGGATATAGTTTGCCACATTCATGACAGACACTAATAATTATGTACAGCTGATACGCAGTGTGTCTGAATGTGTTAATGAAGGATGAATTGAGCACAGATCACAAGTAAAATGTTTCGTGTTTATATCAACCGTGTTCTCTGTCTTGTTTATACAGACATAAGCACAAAATCCATTAAAATTAATATTGTGCATGTGTGTTTATATATATATATACATATATTACAAATTGAAATCAAGATACAGGCTAGGCAGTGTAATAAGGCATATTTGTGTAAAAGTCACTATGGAATCGCAGTAATGCATTTGCCAATTTGATATGCACACTTCTAAAAAAAAAAAAAACTAATACGAGCGGCTTCACAGACACTTTTTGTTTTACCTGACCTGAAGGTGTTTGAGTTTACATGAGACGTGTCCAGTTCAACTGCAACAGATATATGAAACAAAATGCAATGTACAGTGGATTATTTTTAGGATTATCACTCTTGGAAGCGGTCTGTAAATATTTGATAATGTAAACATTTTTATTACCTAATTAAAGATTCAAACAAGTAGAAATTATGGCATTACAGCACAAAATCACTCTAGTAGTCTGCTATAATGTTAATGAACCCGTAAAGGTTGAATATGGGTTTTCATGCTCTTTCGCTACTTGTATACACAATGTAACACCTTTAACAATTAATATAAATTCAGACTGGCCCAGTGTTCCTCTTAAAATCCCCCGCTATCACATAAACATAATATATGTATGCAGGTAGCAACATCAGCAGCATCAGTATAATCCACAAATCCCATAAAGACAAAGATGTTTTTAAAACCACTTTTGAACGTCACTGTTTGAGTTTTTTATACACTGCAATTATGTACACATATATGGGTCCATCATATATATAGTAGTATTACTTATACACTAACTAATAATACACGTTTTGTTGAATTTATTTATTTATTTTTGACACACGAAATCATTAAAAATCCAAACAACCAACATGCCAAGTAACTTTGAAGTTGTATTTTAAAACAAAAACCAAACATCATTTGTTTTTACATTATGTGGCAGTAATTCCCCGGAGTCGGGTCGGGTGGAACGAAACGCACATCTATCTGTGATTCAAAACATTCTCTATGAATTTTGATTAGGTTTATGTGCCAGTGATGATTTATATGAGCTAATCATGAATATAAACAGATACAGAGAACGGCTGTCAAAGACACAGACTGTCTGTCAATCGGCCAGAATGACTTTCATCAGTCGAGAGCAGCACAACTTCCTGTTGTACATCTGTCCTGAACACCACGTCCATCTACATGCTGGTGGGCAGCTTCTGTTTCCTGTTCTTTGCTGGAATCCCAGTCCGCTCATATTCCAGTTTCTCTTTAATATACTCCTGTTTACACTCCTCAAAGAATGCAGGATCCTTGTAGCTGTGACATTGATGTAAATAAAAACTTCAGAACAGCGTTTAACATTCCAGAAGAGCCAGCACAGGCCAGTAATCATGAAGCAGATATTCTTTACAGAACTGCCGGTTTTCTTAAAGAGACAGTACTGATTTTTAGCATGTGTTCTACAAATTATGCATTGATGGAATACATGGATTTGTACATTTTTAAAAAGCTAAAATGTGACCAAAATTATGGAAAAACTAATAAAATATAATTTGTAAAATTAATCTTTTCATAAATGCACCTAGTGAGAAAGTACCCTGTATAATTAACAGCATTAGCTGGGAGAGAATTTCTTTCATATGTCAGCAAAATGGACAACATAACTGAAATATACCCGCACAAATCGGAATCGGAATTGAATCAGGGAATTTGTATCAATACCCAACCCTAGTAACGACACAACTGACCATAATTTTACTACAGTAACAAAGTTTTAACCATGATATTTGTAGTAAAACCCTAGTAATTATATAGGAAAAACAAAACTTTCCTAATAAAAATCATTTTATTCTGGAAATTTTTGTTTTATTATTATTATTATTATTATTATTATTACAGTAACAACATGTTTAATTTGTGGATGTGTACAATGGTCAAATTTTCAAGTATTTTTTTTACAATGGTTTTACAACAAATAATGTTTAAAACATGGTTCCTGTAGTAAAACCATGGTTAATTTTCATACAGCTATTGCGAGGGAACCTAAAATGACTGCGAGGAAATTAAAAACTTTTCGTGAATGCGAAACTATTTCAGTGAATAAATTCCCTCCGTGTCCGCTAAGAAGCTCTGTATGAGAACAGTGACACAAGATGAGGACAAGATATTTGCTAAGTTCTTAGAAATAGTCTTTCTTTGTTTTATACATTTTTGAACTTTAAAACCATTTCCAACAAAAGTTTCGATTTAATGAAAGTGCATGACACCCTCTAAAACTATTTTAAACATGAATATTTTTCTAGTTATGCTCACCTCTAAAATATTTAATCGGCTAGAAATTGCTCTTTGTGAGTGTAATCTCTATAAAATTATTTTTAAAATCTAGTAATGAACAAATGTTGAATGCTGAAGTGTAATTTCTGCGCCACCGAACAGAAGTGCAAAAATAAATATTGTTTTCAAACAGCATTCTGAATACACTCGAAGGAACAGATAGTCCCGCCCCCAAACTCACACCATTGGTTGAGTTAACCTCATGTGACCCCCGTGTCCACATGTGTGGACGTTGTATTTTGGCGTCGCTATATGCAATGCATAATTTAAATGAATTTAAACCGACTGAATACTGTTCACAAGACTCTACACTGTCATTTAAGGGTTAAAGTTCTGGTGCACCACATCACGTGACACAACAGCATAACATTGATATACAGGAAGTGCTGCTACTGACGCAGTGCCAACAAAAGTGCCTCTGCTAAGAAACCTCTTTAAGTTTTTTATTGAAACCTGTTTGGTTGGAAAGAGTAGCGTCTCTAGTTTCGTTTGATATGCCGCTTTAAAAAATCTATGTATTTTTCTTGCGTTAGTGCACTGATAAACATGATGTCCACATATGTGGAAAATGGGACTTTATTCCCTCAAAAGTTGAAAAAATATTTTATTTTAATAACTTTCAACATTAACCCATCTGTGGTCATTTCACTTCATTTTAATATACATTTAGTTATATTTTATTCTGTTATCACTGTATAATATGGTTCTATTAACATTAATAAATGCATTCCTATATATTTAATGTGCATTATCACATGGAGAATTAATGTATTCATGCAAAAGATGAAAAATGTGTCTTTCAGAGGCTTTATATGGAGTTAGGATGAAAATAAGGTGCATTTCAAACTGTTCTGAGACCAGTGCAGACAGACAGCACACTTAATAGTTACAAATCAAAAAGGGAAATGGAAAATGCACACAGCAGTCACACGGGAGTCTCAGGAGGTTAATGTTGTTGTGTTGGGCAGGACGGGTCGCTCAAAACAAACCACAGAGACAGGGTTTACAGTTTTTAAGAAAATTAACCTACAAAATAGTTTAGTTTCCATGTATTTTAACACACAAAAAGTTACACACTTTAGTTTTAAAATAGTCTGTTGTGATACTCACTGTCGCGTCAGGCAGTCTTTTAGCACGGCGTTTTCTTCACGACATTTGAACACCATGAAGAATCCAGCGTCTTTGCAGCAGTGGTTGAATGCTGTTAATGGACAAAAAGAACGTTTGTGAGTGTTTTTTTGTTCTTATTTTTCCTCGCTCTAAAACAGCGCAAGGGCACAATGATCACAGACTTAAATAAAGGATGACACGAGCATGAACGGGCCTCATGTAAAAACATCCTGGGCCCTGTAATTATAAACGTCCATCATGCCAACCAGTTTAACGCGGGCTTTCAGCCATCTCTGAAAGCGGTGCCAAAAGGTTTCTAGCAATCGTGTCCTTTACAAAAATGATCATCTCTCATTTCTAGGTTGTACTCTTAATGTAGAATTCAAGTTTCAACTTCATCCTGCCGATTGCTACCTATAATTCATGTCGGAGAACGACCAACCCCCTTGTTGACATTTTTTGGAACCCGACTTTCCGACTTGAGCATGATCGATTCTTAACATATTCAGCAAGTTACCAGAATAATAACAAGTGTGGTTTAATGGCACAGACATCTGAAGGTAACTCTATCACCCTCTTGAGTCCTGAGGTTTATACCGCAACAGTAGGGTACGTTCGCACCAAACACGTTATGTTTTTTCATGCTTTGTGCTAAACGGACATCTTTAATAGGGGAGTGCACAAATAATCGACTAATCGAGTACTCATTCAACTAATCGACTAAAAATACTAAAAATTTGCACACTGATTTGCTTTTGTGCATTTGACTGCTGTAGGCAACGTTGAATTATACTGCACTTTCCCTCTGAATCTCTAACCAAGTCTCGCAGTTACAACGGAGTCATTAATGCACTGAGAATTGTAATGAGAATTTAATTCATGCATATTGTTCAGTTCATTTTTTTCCCCAAAAGAAACGCAACGTTTGTTGAAGTTAGCTTATTTAGAATCCGTTCTTGGTAACGATATATCAGTGTCATACCTGTTATTTGTAACATTTTACAAGTAATCGATTACTAATATTATGTTGGTTAAAGTATTCAACAACAATATTACTCTATAATGCTTTGTTAGACACCGTGTCACCGTGTTAAAAACATGCCCTGAGACACCTGGGTTCTGTTATATCTTTGCGGTGCTTCTAACAGGGTTTTTAAGCACAAGAACGCGTTTGGTCTGAACAGCCCCTAATGCAAAAATACATTAATGCATTAATGCACCGGGCCGCTCGCTTGCAATGCATTGGCCAACCGTTTTCGTGTGTTTCTGGCCTAAAAGTTGATGAACCTGTGTATATGAGACACTGAAATGTATTCATTTGAAAGATCGGTTATTGAAATAAAACAAATGATGACAAGAAGCTGTTTGTTTGGTGTGATAGTGTGAAAAGGGTGTTGAAGGGTTTGATGTCTCGCACTGTTATCAGGGTCTTCTGTCAAGCTTTAATTACGTCCCCCTTTCCCTTGACTCAAAGCTCCCATCCAAAATCATTCTAATTACACGTATTTGACTGATTATTGTCTGTCATCTGTATGCAGAAGACACTGAACAAAAGCAATTCTAGGAAGCACAACCCTGAAACTAATCTAATACATATAAAGCTCATCACACTGAATGCTTCTGATGCATAAACATGAAGCACCAATGGACATTTCCATGAACCCTACAGTAACATTTCACCAGACTTGCAGCACAAGACAACACCAGATACATTTCTCTAATCCCTAATCACTGTATATTGACATATCCTACATCAAACCCAACAGTATCATGAATTTATCTTTCTTTTATCATACTTCATAACAAATTCAATAAAAAGGGACTGAGAATTGATATTAGGTATATTTATCCATTTTAATATTTAGCCAATAACCCAAAAGAACCTGTGCATTTGGATTCAGCCAATAAAATAGGTTGTTTTAAAACCAAAGACTTATTAATTGATCAATATTTGGCCATTGTGAGATCATCAGACAGTAACTGTTGATTGGTCGATTAAGAGATGTCGTCACTTCCAAAATATGCCGTTATCGTCTCCGTGTAAACATACAAAAGTGCGAATTTGTGAAAACGATGACATCATGCGCACGCGTATTACGTGTTCAGTCTATAGGCATGCGCGCGAGATATTCAAAACTACAATGGCGGACTACAGGACTGTGTTTGTGCAAGATTTTGAGTTTATTGACGCTTCTCCAGCAAAGTGTAGATTTACTGCATCACTACTACGACCAGCGATCGCCATCTTCATTGTTTGTATTCACCGCTCTCTGGAAGAATATATGCGCAGGCGCGTAGTGTTTCTTTACAAAGTGACATCGCCATCTACTGTCCTGGCATGCATAATACAGCGTTTTTAGTCATTTTCGCGGATCCGTGTGAACGGGCATCGTTTTGACAATGTTGTCGTCTGTACACGAAGATTTTCAAAAACGCAAAGGAAAAACGTTTCCGTTTTTAGTACATCGTTGTTGTGTAAATGTAGCGTGTTTACATGTAATGTTTGAAATTCGGCTATGCCAAAAAACAAGTCACATAGGTAGGCTATGCTGTGCGAGGTCACAGGTGGCAAGAGCGCTAAACGGGTAATGAAAAAACAACAAATTTGCTTCTTTTCTAATTTGTAGATTTGTTCTTGCAATACCACAAAAAATTACAGGGATGCAAACTCATGAGGGGCGAAAAAGGTAAGACAATCACTTTTTTCTGGGTATATTTTTTTTTAAGAATAAGCTAAAAGCACCAATTCCAGCTATTCAAGTTTACAATTGTGCAGAATTAGCTGCAAAATAAAGAGTATTTTGGTGAGGCTTGCTTCTGTTTCACAAATGAGTCCATTTTATTATCTGATTGGTTCAGTGACCCCTTCTGGAAACGTCACTAGGTGGCAACAAATGAGTGTCTTATGTGCTATGAGTGAGTCAGTGAATCAGTGAATCATTTCTAAGAGACTTTATAGTGTTTAAGCAGATCTATAGTCTTCCTTCACTCTGAGAATTATTTTTCATCCAGACAACAATAATAGTGAGTTTCACTAACATCCTTCTCCTTTATTAAAACTTGCATGACTACAAATCTACTGACGTCAGTATAAGAATTATAAACACAAAGCAGATCTACGGGATCATTTTCCTACAGTATTTAAACTGCTGAGCATGACCACAATAACAGACAAATAATAATCATTTTGAGTTTCAATAATGTTCGTCATTGTAAAGCACATTTCACATGAGTTGAGTCGAGACGTCAACGCTCCGTTCAGCGCCAGCGTCAAGCGCCACATTGCCCTCCACATGACAAGAGTTGCAGAAAGCGTCACAGGGGGGCGATTTTACGAGTTTGCCACGTATAAAAGAGGGAGGTGTGCACAATAAACATTGAAAGCATGTATTTGGAAGAGAGAAAAAAACCTTGCAGAAAGCGTTTTCTTGGTGAATTTAAATGAGTTCAATAACTAGGGTCTCTGATATTCGTAAACGATAAGGTAATATTTCATTAAAAGTAATGATGAGACATTCAATGTCTCTTCACACATTTGGACAGTTTTTAAATATTTCTTGTTGTTCAGTACTCTCAAAGACATTATTGGTGAAGCAAAAACGTGTGTGTGATAAACACTTTGGTGTAAAGTGACGTCACTTCATAGACTTCAATGTATTCTGCAGCGCTGACGTGAGTCATGTGAACGCCCCTTAATGCATATAAATATCACTCACTTTTACACATTAATCATTGCTCTTCACAATCACAAAAGTGACCGATTATGGTTTCAATACGGTGAATTTCTCCGAAAGGTGAGGAGTTTGGATCCCTGAAATTATTCATTTTTTTTTCATGCATTTATTTATTTTGAGGTATTTGATAATTTTCCACGGCACAGTGGTTGGGAAACACTGCTCTAGAGAGTAGATATTGCACAATGGCCCACATAACGCAGCTAAGACTATTTACAGTGCAAATAAACTATACACTAATTGCTGAATTTAAATCGACACCTCAAATATTTGAAAATTGAAAATTCATTGACATGGCTTTTTCCTTCTTGACAGAATATGAAAGGTAACAGTCTATTTAAATGATCTACAATGGTGAAATCAAACAAACGAATATTCATGATGATGTTTGCAGGGTAAAAACGTATAAAACAGCCCTTCACAGATCAAACCTATGAACAAACCATAAGTGCAGCTGTAGTGTGGTGTTTTAGCACTGTATTCAGCTCACAGCACGTCTGCACGATGACTCTATATCCCTGTTTCTTATGGATGAGTGGAGTGCAACACGAGCTACAAAGTCAATTAATTCTCACATGATTATCAATAAGATGATAGTCTTGTTTCCTGCATTCAAAATACAGTCTTGATTTTCAAATGAGATAAAGGCTGACAGACTGTCAGTCAGAAGCAGTGTATGATGTGCACTTACTAGGATACCTACAGAGTGGACTGCAAGGCTCAATAATACATTTGTTTTTTCCTGCTGCTCCAGTCGTGAGAATGTAGTTCAGATTTTTACTTGCCATATTTATGTTTGATTTCTTTTTCATTAAAATGTTTATTTATACAATATATATTGTATACTGTGAAATACTGTATATTAACATACCTGCCAACACTCCCAATTTTACAGTGTTTCTCCCATTTTCCCACCCTTCCTCCCGCTGTACTCCCGATTTACAATTTCTCCTGATAAACTCATATGAAATGATGCGTCCCATATCGACTCAATACAGGACGCAATTTGTCCCGTTAGCTGGTCAGATGGCGTCGCGGCGAAATCGTTCCAGACCGTTAATTTAACATTGATACAAGTTTGAAATGTTTCATAGGGTGGGAAAGGGACCGTCTGAAAAGTCCACACATTGTGCTAAAACGGTGGATTTTATTTATTTATTTAATTGAAAAACGGAGGGTTCATTATAAATGTTCAATAAGATGTACAAAATTGCACACATCTAACAATATATGAATACAATCACTGATTCATAAAGACAAGAAGTACAGGTGAAGGTAAATGACATATTTATGTATTCATCTGTGTTGGTTTATAAGATAAAGAGGGGGCATCAGAAACTCCACCGGCAGAAAAAAATCTCCCTAAACATTAAATGACAAACACATTATTAATCTGTTTATCATTTACAGCTGTAAGCCAGTTAAATGACTTTACCTTAGTCACATATAAATAAGCAGAATTTGCAACAATGTTCAAATGTTTAAATTGAACATTTCACAAGAAAAAAACTGTAGGGAAGGACTTGATTTTAAACATGGAGAATTGATTGGATTGTGTAAAGTGTCTCTATATGACAGACAGGTGGTTAAAAAATAAGACTCGATGATGTCAGCCGAAAAGTAAAGTCATTTCTGATAAAAGATTACCAAGACATGTTTTTCATTGGAATAACGTGCATTAATGAATCATGCACAATCGAACAATTTTCTTTTTCTCCCCAATTTGGAATGCCCAATTCCCAGTGCGCTCTAAGTCCTCGTGGTGGCGTAGTGATTCGCCTCAATCCGCGTGGCGGAGGACGAATCTCAGTTGCCTCCGTGTCTGAGACCGTCAATCCGCGCATCTTATCACATGACTTGTTGAGCACGTTGCCACGGAGACATAGCGCATGTGGAGGCTTCGCGCCACACCCCACTGAGAGCGAGAACCACATTATATCGACCACGAGCCCACGACCCCATGTGACTCTACCCTCCCTAGCAACCGGGCCAGTTTGGTTGCTTAGGAGACCTGGCTGGAGTCACTCAGCACGCCCTGAGATTCGAACTAGCGAACTAGTGAACTCCAGGCAACTCCCTCCCTAGCAACTGGGCCAATTTGGTTGCTTAGGAGACCTGGCTGGAGTCACTCAGCACGCCCTGGGATTCGAACTAGCGAACTCCAGGCAACTCCCTCCCTAGCAACCGGGCCAATTTGGTTGCTTAGGAGACCTGGCTGGAGTCACTCAGCACGCCCTGGGATTCAAACTAGCGAACTAGTGAACTCCAGGGGTGGTAGCCAGCGTCTTTTCCACTGAGCTACCCAGGACCCCCTATTAAGAAAGTTTTTAAGGTCAACGGTACATGATCAATAACTGCAAGATATCCTGACCCGATCCGTCAAACTGGCCTGAAACACTCTCACACTATTAACAGTAAACTGATTTCAAGTATGCAGCCAATTCTTCTGTCGCTGTGGTCTCTGTTAAAGAAACCACAGTCACGCTGCGTGTGAGGAGCTGCCCCTGCACACGAGAACACGCCAACAATGCATCCTTCACAGTGCTGCATGGGTGGAGGTGTGAAATCAATGAGCAAACTTCTGCAGGGGGGTTTCCACAACACCATCACTCAAGAAACTGCAGGTGTGAAGACACAGACACTACAGGACAAACAATCATGATCCAACAGCACATGACACGTTACACCGACTCCACCTACATGAAAGTGAGCAGCCAGGATTGTTTTCAAGCAATGCACACACAAATGAAAGACGTGCATTTAGCCAAAAGTGCAGCCGCTGCAAAAACTGGATTATTTCACCAACATACGGTAGAGTTTGAAAGTCTGACAGCACTCATGAAAATGTTTGTATTTTGCACTTTTCTGTTTTACGTGAATTTCAGTCTTTTCTTAGCTTCATATTATCCAACATGATTTGAACAAAACCATCATGTGTGCTTCAATGTTTACATGCACCCTCATAATGTGATTAAGGCAATATTATGATTAAACTGTAGCTCATTTAAACAGGATACTGTGATTATTTTATTGCAATTATGCTAATAATCATAGTAATGATAATCGCAGTAAGATATGTGGAGTACTCCTATTTTAAACGCTTTATTCTGGCATGTAAACACTTTAATCGCATTTCTTCCACTGACCAAAGTGCGCCTGCGCCAATGCTGCAGACGGATGATGTTCAAGCACAGGTTCAAAAACATCGCGAAACAGGTGAAACTGCAGTTTCTTGCACCGTTTTCCAGCAGTGGTGCTCAACCGCTGCAGAATCTACAGCCCCACGGCAAAAGAAAACATTTTCCCGATTTAAAAATATGTCCGGTTGCGTTCTGAATTGAATGTTGGTGAGATAAAGACCATATATCACAAAACAATGGCAAGGAAACACGTCTTTCAATTAAGTTTGTCCACACGGGCGGAACACAACAACATCCAGTACGTGTATTCCAATTCACAAACAAACGACTCTCATGAACCGGTTCTTTTTAGTGAATCAAAACAGACAGCACATCCAGTGTAGTCGAAAATGACTCTCATGAACCAGTTCTTTTTAGGGTATCAAAACAGACAGCATATCCAATGTAGTCGAAAATGACTCTTATGAACCGGTTCTTTTTAGTGAATCAAAACAGACAGCATATCCAGTATGAACAGATTCTTTTTAGTGAATCAAAACAGACAGCACATCCAATGTAGTCGAAAATGACTCTTATGAACCGGTTCTTTTTAGTGAATCAAAACAGACAGCACATCCAATGTAGTCGAAAATGACTCTCATGAACCAGTTCTTTTTAGTGAATCAAAACAGACAGCACATCCAATGTAGTCGAAAATGACTCTTATGAACCGGTTCTTTTTTGTGAATCAAAACAGACAGCATATCCAGTATGAACAGGTTCTTTTTAGTGAATCAAAACAGACAGCACATCCAATGTAGTCGAAAATGACTCTTATGAACCGGTTCTTTTTAGTGAATCAAAACAGACAGCATATCCAGTATGAACCGGTTCTTTTTAGTGAATCAAAACAGACAGTGCATCCAGTATGAACCGGTTCTTTTTTGTGAATCAAAACAGACAGCATATCCAGTATGAACAGGTTCTTTTTAGTGAATCAAAACAGACAGCGCATCCAGTATGAACCGGTTCTTTTTAGTGAATCAAAACAGACAGCATATCCAGTATGAACAGGTTCTTTTTAGTGAATCAAAACAGACAGTACATCCAGTGTCGTCAAAAACGACTCATATGAACCGGTACTTTTTAGTGAATCAAAACAGAGAGCATATCCAGTATGAACCGGTTCTTTTTTGTGAATCAAAACAGACAGCATATCCAGTATGAACCGGTTCTTTTTAGTGAATCAAAACAGACAGTACATCCAGTGTCGTCAAAAACGACTCATATGAACCGGTACTTTTTAGTGAATCAAAACAGAGAGCATATCCAGTATGAACCGGTTCTTTTTTGTGAATCAAAACAGACAGCATATCCAGTATGAACCGGTTCTTTTTAGTGAATCAAAACAGCGCATCCAGTGTAGTCGAAAACGACTCTTATGAACCAGTTCTTTTTAGTGAATCAAAACAGACAGCGCATCCAGTGTAGTCGAAAACGACTCTTATGAACCAGTTCTTTTTAGTGAATCAAAACAGACAGCACATCCAGTGTAGCCGAAAACGACTCTTATGAACCGGTTCTTTTTAGTGAATCAAAACAGACAGCACATCCAGTGTAGCCGAAAACGACTCTTATGAACCGGTTCTTTTTAGTGAACCAAAACAGACAGTACATCCAGTGTAGTCGAAAACGACTCTTATGAACAGGTTCTTTTTAGGGAATCAAAACAGACAGCATATTCAGTATGAACAGGTTCTTTTTAGTGAATCAAAACAGACAGCTCATCCAGTATGAACAGGTTCTTTTTAGTGAATCAAAACAGACAGCTCATCCAGTATGAACAGGTTCTTTTTAGTGAATCAAAACAGACAGCTCATCCAGTGTAGTCGAAAACGACTCTTATGAACCAGTTCTTTTTAGTGAATCAAAACAGACAGTGCATCCAGTATGAACCGGTTCTTTTTGTGAATCAAAACAGACAGTGCATCCAGTATGAACAGGTTCTTTTTAGTGAATCAAAACAGACAACGCATCCAGTATGAACTGGTACTTTTTAGTGAATCAAAACAGACAGCATATCCAATATGAACCAGTTCTTTTTTGTGAATCAAAACAGACAGCATATCCAGTGTAGCCGAAAACGACTCTTATGAACCAATTCTTTTTAGTGAATCAAAACAGACAGCACATCCAATGTAGTCGAAAACGACTCTTATGAACCAGTTCTTTTTAGTGAATCAAAACAGACAGCGCATCCAGTGTAGTCGAAAACGACTCTTATGAACCAGTTCATTTTAGTGAATCAAAACAGACAGTACATCCAGTGTAGTCGAAAACGACTCTTATGAACAGGTTCTTTTTAGGGAATCAAAACAGACAGCATATCCAGTATGAACCGGTTCTTTTTAGTGAATCAAAACAGAAAGTGAATCAAAACAGACAGCACATCCAGTGTAGCCGAAAACGACTCTTATGAACCGGTTCTTTTTAGTGAATCAAAACAGACAGCACATCCAGTGTAGCCGAAAACGACTCTTATGAACCAGTTCTTTTTAGTGAATCAAAACAGACAGCACATCCAATGTAGTCGAAAATGACTCTTATGAATCGGTTCTTTTTAGTGAATCAAAACAGAAAGCACATCCAGTATAGTCAAAAACGACACTTATGAACCGGTTCTTTCAATAAATCGTATTATTTTCAACGAGATGTTTTTTGCAATAAATATTAATTTATAAAGAAGCAGACACATTTCTCAGTGAATAATCAGAGTATTGGCAAGTAGCGTGTAAACATGATTAAAAAGGTTTGCCCAAATCATGTAAACAACATCTTAATCTAATTATTCCAATAATCAGAGTATTTTTGTACATGTAAACATAGCCACTGAAAGCCAGAAAATCGGACTGTTTGTTTAGAAGTTAATATGATCAATGAGCCCGTTTACATGCACACCAATACGCTGATGACCCCCAAAAATCAGACAAAGCAAGAAATCCATGTATTTGAATTAATCGTGTTATTTTCTGCTTTTGACGTCAAACATGAAGATGCATGAGCACAACACGTGCACACATTGGATAAGCCGGTGAGAACGCTGGTAAAGGTGTTTACATGCAACACGAAATCGGGGTTATGGGTAAAAATCTACCCATGTCTGATTTATTCTTAAGCCACTTATGACCTTACACCGATAAAAGAAACTGCGTTTATTGCGTTCACATGACCACTCATGTTATTGGCTTATTAAGCATAATCGGTGTAAGAACATGCACGTAAACGCGCTCATCGTCACTAATTTCCTTACATTTCATCAGTGACCAAGAAATAGTACAGATTCTGACATTTTTCGTCATATCTTCTCTTTGTTTTACATTTTCCTATTTCTGTGTTTAAATGATAAAAAAAAAGAGAGGTAAAATCCCCAAATTCAATGTGGTCTTAGACTTTTGATTTGTGTTATGTAAATGTTAATTTAGGAAGATTTTAAGCGAAAGCAAAAAAACATGCAGTCAATACGTCAGACTAACATGCAGTCATTTTATTAAATTAGACTTCGCAATAACCGAAAAACAATCTATCATACCATCAACGTGCTGGATGCATCTCTCTCTGGCTTTCTCACGCATCATCTTCGGGATCAGCACGTCTGTCTCCACATGTCTCAAATGAGGCTCTTCTGTAAAAAGTCAAAACAAATGATCAATACATACATTAATGTAGTTAAAATACCCCATAACATGACATTAACTGAGCAAAGTAATGCAGCAGAACATCACAGTTTCAATGCAAATGATTGACAGAGACATAAAAGCATTACAAAATCAATAAAAAATTATAATAAAATCATTTCATTAATTTATATTCTTTGATGCATGACTTTTAAGAGAGGTAGTATTTTTAACCATTCATGGTGTGACGTTACATCCAAACCACCATGAGTGATTACAATGGAAACTTGCCCATAATTCTACATGACTTTATGTCATTGTGTTTTTATTTATGACGTCATCAATTCAACATGCTGACGAAAGTGATGCACCAAATACCTACTGCAGTAGACAGGTGTATATCTCTCTCAAAATGCATCATTAAAAAGATTGGGAATAACTACATTCTTGTTTTTAAGTAAAAAGAAATGACTTTTTTCTTTCGTGATTTAATAATGTATGAATTCAGTGTTACCTTAGTTTTGAAATGATAGCTAATATGAACTTTTATGACATTTTTGTCTCTATAAACGCCAACACATACCTTTGTTTACACCTCACGTGTGTGTGTGTGTGTGTGTGTGTGTGTGTGTGTGTGTGTGATATATATATATATATATATATATATATATATATATATATATAGTGTTAAGGATGAAGATATTAGCTTCTACTGTTCAGCTCAGAGTAGTTACAACTAACTGACATGTGTAAACAATTTCATAACAACAAATATACTCCGTTTATTAAACACAAACGCACTACTGTGTTCAGAGTACAGTACCTTCTTTAGCCGAATCCATTTAAACTTCTGATACTGTCTGAAATGTATTAATTATCAAACATGAGTCGATATAATATTACAAAACATTTAAAGATGTCCAATGTGACCCTCTGCGCTGCGTGCTTTACAGAAGACAGTTTCACTTCCGCTGACGTCATCAACGACCGGATTTCGCTTCATGGGAATTGTAGTTCTCTACCGCTCAGACTGAACTACACGTGTCATAATACAGATCTATTCGTTTTAGGAAATATATATAACTTCATTTAAAAAACATTAGGCTATGTGGTACGTTTTGACTGTCATGGAAAAGGTATTAAGTTAAAATGGCATATGGAACAATGTCTCAAATAAAAATATATATATATATATATTACACGATACAATTCTAGAAAAAGTGCAGATGTCATTCAGGACACATTTACTTATTGATTAATAAAATATATCACTAGATATTATAAATGATGCATGTATATGTATGCATATATATGTATGTATGTATGTGTTATATACTGTATATTCAGTATGTAAACCTGACATTTATAATTAAATTTGATAATAAATTATAATTATCTGATTTCTTTTTCCACACTATTATAAAGCTGTTAAATAATAAATCTAGTGAAGTTTAAAACGATTTTTTTTTTTTTTTAAATAATTTGCAAATGGAACAAAATAAAACATGGTTATATTCAAGATACCCTCTTAAAGGAATATTCCATGTTCAATGTAAGTTAAGCTCAATCAGTAGCATTTGTGGAATAATGTTGATTACCACAAAAATTAATTTTGACCGGCCCCATTTTTTCTTTAAAAATAAAAAAGCACAAACGTGTGTTCCAGTGAGACACTTACAATGGAAGTCAATGGGGTCAATAATCTGTAAACATTAAAATACTCACTGTTTCAAAAGTATAGACACAAGACATAAACAATATATGTGTTAACATGATTTTACTGTCATAAAATCACTTACTAACCACATCTGTGGAAAGTTATAGACAATTTTACAACTTTGTTGCCATGACGACGTAACACCTTAAACCCTGTAATCCTGTTAAAACGATGACTTCAACAAGTTTACAGCTCAAATAATACACAAGTTTTAATAGAAGAATGAATATAAAGTGCTTTTAGAAAATAAAACCTAAAATTGGATTTGAATAAACCTAACATTTTCAGAAAGGACACACTAAATGTGTTTAGACATTACTATCCAAGTATGAAATATTATGTCACTTATGATGGACAGTCGTTGTAAGCACTTTACTGATTATTTATTACAAATTCAAATGTTTGACGCTTCGGATGTTGCAGTGTAAGAACTTGTCCTGTAAACAACAGGTGTGTGGTGTGTTTTAAGCACATGTATTTTCATCCATTTATTACAAATGTGATTCTTTTTCCTTCATTTTATGAGTTTAACATACAAACAGAGGTGCAGAAATAAGAAATGAGCTTTATATATATATATATATATATATATATATAAATGTGTTTGTGTAAACGTGAAAAATGTTGGAGATTGAAGTAAAAACACAGAACTAATGCAGTTGTACAAGTGTAAAGGTAAGTTGTACCGCATGTCTATCACTGAATGTCTGTTGTAACTGTATATACGCCTTTCGTGTTGAATTTCCCACACAAGTTTAAACCACATTTAGAGGTTAAAAGCAGAAACATCTAAGAGTTTGTGTCACTGCTGTTAAACCGCTGATGCAGTTAAAGCAATCAGACAGTCCAAACCACAAGCACATCTCCTCACATCAATCACATTACAAACATTATCAAACAAACAATATATACATTTACGCAACCATATGTGAGCAAGCATTACACACATACATGAGAACAAAAGAGCTTTACAATGATTTTACTATGAAACCAGAAACTTACTCTAAATATTCTCTAAAATATGCAAAACCTATATAAAAGAGAAACATATTGTGTTCATACACTTGTGTAGGCCTTTGGATATAATTGAGTTCTTTGGCCCAAAACATGCTCAACACATGTACGTGAATGCAAATGCTTCTAGCTGCATAAGCACGATTTTATGTGACATTGCGTTCCGAAATGTGTCAGACTGCAATTCATAACAGCACAAGAACCTATTGCAATTTCAGCATTGCCTAAAGTGCCTTGACTGTTATTATTCTACAGGCGTAGTTTAGGGTTTTTTCCAAAATCCCTAAACCATGATCAAAATGATCAACTGGAACTCCTAAAGCTTTCAAGCTACATTACATCCACCAAACTTTGTACAGACCTTCAGACTGTTCTGACTTAGAGTGCTATGTCTTTTCGAACTGATCAGGCTTATGGTTTTTCTGTAGCAGGTGATCAAATATCCCCAAATCCCACTGACTTACATTGACAGAATGTTCAGGCAGGCCAAGAGTATTCAAACTCCAGCTGTCAAAAACTCTAAACAACCACCCAGAACACCCTAGCAACGGCCTAACAACCACCTAGCAATGCCCTAGAAACCACCTAGAACACCCTAGCAACCGCCTAGTGACCACCTAGCTACACCCTAGTGACCACCCAGAACACCCTAGTAACACTCTGGTAACCAACAAGAACACCCTAGCAACTGCCTAGCAACACCCTAGAGACCACCTAAAACACCCTAGCAATGGCCTAATAACCACATAGGAACACCCTGAACATCCAAGTAACCGCCTAACAATGCCCTAGGGAACACATAGAGCACCCTAGCCACCGCCTAGCTAAACACTTAGCAACACCCTAGCAACCAACCAAAACACCCTTGGAACCGCCAAGCAGGCACCTATCAATGCCTTAGCAACAACCTAGAACACTAGCAACTGCCTAGCAAAGCCGGGATTTGACTTAAATTAAAGGTATATACCTGGTTTAATACAAGTTAAGCTCAATCGACATCATTTGTGGTATAATGTTGATTACAACAAAAAATAATTTCGACTCGTCCCTGCTTTTTTTTACAAACAGCAAAAATCGAGGTTACAGTGAGGCACTTACAATGGAAGTCAATGGGGGCAATTTTTGGAGCGTTAAAAGGCAGAAATGTGAAGTTTATAATTTTATAAAAGCACTTACATTAATTCTTCTATTAAAACTTTATTATTATCATGTATATAAATTATTGTTTTTACAGTCATTTTAGGGTTCACGGTGGTATGTCATCATGGCAACAAAGATGTAAAATTGGCTATAACTTCACAGATGTGGTTAGTAAATGATTTTATCACAGTAAAATCATGTTAACACACATATTGTTTATGTCTTGTGGCTATACTTTTGAAACAGTGAGTATTTTAACATTCCTGTGAAGTGCATTGACCGGTGCAGGGGAGACCAAGAAACGTCTCATTACTGAGTCTGACCATTTTTTCTCTGACTTGAGAACCGAACAATGATCTAACTAGCCACGTTACTAACTAACCAGCCCATGAACAAACACAGTGCATTGTGGTCTTTGCTTACAATGAAGCTGGAGCCGTTGTGCAGGTGAATGCAGATGAAGGAGAAATAAAGTAGTTTGAATCAAAAAACACTTAAAGCTGAAGTGTGTAATTTTGTGTGCCACTAGTGCCACCGAACTGTAATTGCAAAAATCAGAAACAGAATGAGCTTTATTGCCAAGGAATGTTTTTTTTTTTTTTTTTTTTTGGTGATAGGATAAGCAAGTGCACACAGAACATTACAATGAAACACAGAATATAAAACAAGGTAAGAGTATAAATAGACATATACAGGTAATAGGACATATAACAGAATGAGGTATGTACATGTGCAAGTGGTAATGTATGTGCAAGGTAGGGGTATGTACAGTTATTGAATTAAATATGAGTGAATTTACATATGTACATGAGATATTTATTTACATTATTGCACTATGGGGGAGTCCTGAGGCAGTTTAATTGTTCATGAGGAAAATGGCCTGAGGGTAAAAATTGTTTTTGTGCCTGGATGTCCTGGCGCTCAGTGCTCTGTAGCGCCGGCCAGAGGACAACAGCTCAAAAAGGAGTGGGCAGGGTGTGTGAGGTCCAGAGTGATTCTACCTGCACGTTTCCTCACTCTGAAGACGTACAGGTCTTGGAGGGTGGGCAGGGGGCTCCAATAATCCTCTCAGCAGTCCTGACTGTCAGTTGTAGTTTCCTTCTGTCTGATTTGGTGGCTGAACCAAACCAGACAGTTATAGATGTACACAGGACAGACTCAATTATGGCTGAGTAGAACTGAGTCAGCAGCTCCAGTGGCAGATTGAACTTCCTCAGCTGGCAAAGGAAGTACAACCTCTGCTGAACCTTCTTCACAGTGGAGTCTATGTGGGTGTCCCACTTCATGTCTTGAGAGATGGGAGAGTACAGGAACCTGAATGACTCCACTGCTGCCACAGTGCTGTTCAGGATGGTGGTGGTGGGGGGCAGGGGGATTTCTCCTGAAGTCCACTATCATCTCCACTGTTTTGAGCATGTTCATCTCAAGGTTGTTGTGACTGCACCAGTCAGCCAGCTGTTCAACCTCCCATCTGTATGCAGACTCGTCACCATCTCAGATGAGGCCGATGGCCGTGGTGTCATCTGCAAACTTCAGGAGCTTGACAGTGGGGTCTTTTGCAGTGCAGTCACTCATGTACTGGGAGAAGAGCAGTGGAGAGAGAACGCATCCCTGAGGATCACCAGTGCTAATAGTGAGGGTACCGGATGTGAGTTTCCCCAGTCTCACTAGCTACTGCCTCTCTGTCAGAAAGCTGGTGATTAGACAGATTGGGGTGGGCACGGAGAGCTGGGTCAGTTTGGTTGAGAGAAGATCAGGCATGATGGTATTGAAGGCTGAACAGAAGTCCACAAATAGGATCCTTGCATAAGTCCCAGGTCTGTCGAGGTGTTGCAGGATATAATGCAGTCCCATATTGACAGCATCGTCCACAGACCTGTTTGCTCGGTAAGCAAACTGAAGGGGGTCCAGCAGGGGTCCAGTGATGTCCTTCAGGTAGGCCAAAACCAGTCTCTCAAATGACTTCATGACCACAGATGTGAGAGCGACAGGTCTGTAGTCATTAATTCCTGTGATTTTGGGGTTTTTGGGGACCGGAATGATGGTGGAGCGTTTGAAGCAGCAGGGAACCTCACACTGCTCCAGTTATCTATGTGAAGTGTGTGAAGATGGGGGCCATTTGGTCAGCGCAGACTTTCAGACAGACAGGTGAAGCACCGTCTGGGCCTGAAGTTTTCCTAGTCTTTTGTTTCCGAAAGACCCGGCACACATCCTCCTCACAGATCATAAGTGCAGATTGAGTAGCAGGAGGGGGGAGGTGGGGGGTTTCAGGAGGTGTTGGTGTGTGTGTAGCAGTGGTCCAGTATATTTCTGTCTCTGGTGGAGCATGTGATGTGTTGTTTGTATTTTAACAGTTCACAGGTGAGGTTAGATTTATTAAAATCTCCCAGAATAATAATAAGTGAGTCCGGGTGTTGTTGCTCGTGTCTGTGATGTGATCAGCCAGCTGTTGCAACATTGCGTTTGCACATGCTTGTGGCAGGATATAAACACTCACCAGAATGAATGAGGAAAACTCCTGCAGCGAGTAGAAAGGCTTACAGTTGATGAAGAGCGCTTCTAAATTAGGACAGCACATCTTCTTCAATGCTATTATATCTGTACATGAACTTTCGTTGATGTAAATGCATGTTTCACCACCTCTCGTTTTCCCTGATGATTCCGCAACATGATCCGCTGTGAACAGCTGGAAGCCCGGCAGATGAAATGTGCTGTCTGTGATGGATTCATTTAGCCAGGTTTCCGTGAAACAAAGAGCAGCGGCGATAGAAAAGTCCTTATTTGTTTGAGTGAGCAGAAGCAGTTTGTCCATTTTTTTGGCGAGGGAGCGGACATTCGCCAGATGAATACTCGGCAGTGGAGTCCTAAAGCTGCATTGACAAAGCTTCACAAGCACGCCGGCTCGCTTCCCTCACATGCGTCTTCTGGATCGCTTGTAGAGCACTGCTGTGCCTCCAACTACGATGTCTAATAAAACGTCTGAATAATCAAACACCGGCCAAAAATTATCAGGTATGCTCTGCCGAATATTCTGCAGTTCATCCCTGGTGAAACAGATCGGGAAAGAGTGACAAAAAACACAACAAACAAAAACCACTAGAGAGCTCCACACCGAAGCAGCCATCTGCGGCGCCATCTTGATATATATAAAATAAACATTGTTCAACCAGCTTTCCGAATACAGCCCCCTTCTGCTGTAGATCAAACAAACAAACAGCCACGCTCCCAAATCATGCCACTTGTTGAGTCAGTGTTGTTGTTTCGGGCTGGACAGGTCGCAAACAGAGCGAAGTTTTTAGCACCACAGAGGCTGTTACATTTTTCAAGAGGAAAGTACATTTTTGTAGAAGAAAGTATCTAAAATTTTGATCACCCTCTTAATTTTGAGGTGAAATACAATTACCCTCCACTGAGAGAGCTTCAGATGGCTGAAGGGTGACAATGATAAATCACAACTTGCTTTTTAAGCGATTCTTATTGGCAAATATGTTTGGAATGACCCTACAGCATGGATTGTACACCCTTTGAAGTGCCCTGTGAAGGCATCATCAGTGCAGGTGAGAACAAAGCAATGTCCACAGAATGAATGTAGGGGGAGGGTGCATTCTCCTTGTAGAAAGTATTTGATTGGACCAAGGTTCTTGGGCTCTATGTGACATCACGGATTTGCGAGAGACTGCAGATTTTAAATGCTTATGTCTTCTGAAAACTAATTTTGTCAATGTTTAGAAGTATACTAGCATATTGATGACCTAATAGATATGGACTAAAAGCAGCAAAAATTTTATTTCACGGGATCTTTAATGTTTACGAATTAGCCCCATTGACTTCCATTGTAAGTGTCTCACTGGAACACAGATTTTTGCTTTTTTTAAAGAAAAGGAGGAACGAGTCGAAATTATTTTTGTGGTAATCATCATTATGCCACAAATGCTGTTGATTGAACTTAACTTGAATTGAACCCGGGATATTCCTTTAAAGGCTACTGGCTACGTCCCAACTCTCTGTTTCAATAAGAAATACATCAACACAGTAAAGAAAACTGCACTTGACAGGAATTTTCAAGGGGACTTTAAAGTTTTTCACAGCTTGTAAGCAGAGTATTCAGAGTGAAATAACCTCAGATATCTGACTGCTGTTTTCAACAATCCCGTAGAGATAGCACATAATCACTGATGTTAGTTGATCTTTGATTTGTGTGCTGACAGCTGAGTTCATCAGATTCTCAAGAGGCTCTTAAATAACAACTAGAATCGCTTTTACACTGAAATGTAATATGTTACTGTAATACATAACCTTCTAATATGTTAAACCACTGATCTGAACATTTCCTGATTATTCAGTCAGTGTGTTTCAGTGGGAAAATCTCTCTGTGTGTGCTGTCTAATTAGCAAAGGCTCACCTGCCCTCTTAGTAGTGTGCCACCTAAAGTCAAGTGTCTCTCTCAGTGTGAGCAGCTCTCAGACACCTGTCCGAGGCGGTACACCTTTGTGTTTATTTACTCCATCTGACTCCATGAGGCTGCACACAATGGAGAATTTAATAACATCACATCCCCATCTCATCAGACGTTTGCCAAAGCCTGCGATGCGACCCACCGGTCCAATATACCCCATCAGCAGGGCTCTGTGGTTATGGCAGAGGAAGGTTAGCAGAGTTAAAACCTTTTACACTACGCCTCACCGAGCGGCCAACTGCAGCCACTCCAACTGTCTGTGGTGGGTGTTCATGAAGCCCGCTGCCAAACATTACAGGGACAGAACCTCGCGCTGCTAATGTCATGGGATACATCACGAAATCCGAACACAGTTCTTCTGTAGAGCAAAGTCTCATTTGTAGAGCTCAGAAGCATTGTGGACCTATTTGGGGGTTCCCAATTTTAAAACCAATTGTAATTTTTTCACTTTTATTATTATTATTCTCCACTAAAACTGATAGTGGAGACCAAACCTTAAGGCCAAGAGACTTGAAACTTGGTCGCAAGGTAGTACTATTGCTCGCTACTCATGCACACGGACTCGTCCCGATCGGCCAATGGGGGAGCACTATAGCAAAGTTAAACGTGTTTTGGACCATAACTTCTGAACTGTCTGCCTTATATTTTTGAAATTCCTGTCTCTCTCTGATTTCATTTCCATCTTAAAAAAATTCCACCATATTGGATTTTTTACTTAAAATTACTTAAATTGTTATAACTCTTGAACAGAATGAGATATTTTCACAAAATGTGGTACACTTATGTATGGGGTCAATCTGAGGACACATGAAAACAATTGTGCACTTCTGCCTCTTGGTGGCGCTATAACAATGACAAATTTAAAATAGCTGTATCTATGGGACCACTGGTCCGATTGACTTGAAATTTTGCATGCAATGTCTTTGTCCAAGGTGCCATCAAGGTCTATGAGGACAGTGGCATATCTTTAAAAACATGGCCGCCATCGACCAATCAAATTTGAGAAGCTATTAGACAAGGTTAAAAAAGGCCAAATGGGACAAAACCTGGTGGGCCTATTTGTCTCTTGGCCCAAGAGGTCTGTACATAATTGTTTTTAAATTGGCCATCGGGAGGCACTATCACCTTTTAAATGCCTGTAAACGGTTGTATAATCTACAGTGTTTCACACAAACACATGTTATTCATATCAAATGATAGATCTCCTCATTCTGAAAAACTTTGCCTCAGGAACTATTGGTGTAATTCACATCATTTGTTAAATATTTGAGGTTATTTAAAAAACCTACTTTTGCGAACTAGCCCTATGTTTTTTCATTTGAATCTCTGGACAGCCTAGATCAATAATTATATTTAAAAAATATATATATATTTGGCATGGCTATAACAGGGTAATTAAAACTATGGGTGTGGCCTAGTTTACCCAAAAGCCTATAACTCCTAAAAGACTAATCCCATATTTATCAAATTTAGTACACATATGCGACAAGTGATTCTGAAGAAGCGTGCAACATCTTGAGGAAATCGGACAATAGATGGCACTGTAACGATCAGAAATGTTAAAATGGCCATATCTCTGTGGACTTTAACCTGATGGCAATTTATCTCTATTTTGGTTGCTAACTAAGTGTCTTATTCATACTTAATATCATTTCACATTTGTAGTAAAAGGCCTTGACTACTCGAACCCTGTTAATTGATGCTTGCAGCTATATTTATTTATTTATTTTTTAAGGAGGAACCAGTGACTACACTACAATTAAGCTAGTTCATTTATCGTCTCTGGTCTACGTAATCTTAATAGTCTTTTGTTTCCAACCACATGTATACGCATTTTCAAAAATAACATTATAATACGAAGTACCAAGTAAATGTTTATAACAGGGAATTTCCAGCTGTTGAAAATAAAGTAAGATACAGGTTATTCCCCCATTTGTCCATTGCTGAAGTCTACTCGAGCTCACAGCTGATTGGTCTGAGCTATCTGCACGTCATTTAGAATGTTCACTTCGATGCGTCTAGTGTAGACAGCAGCTGCATCCGACTATCCATACTTCTTTACTTTATGGTATGCACCAATGGAGCAGTATATCTGAATCTTTAGTATTCATAAAACAGTAAGCAAGAAATACCAGAAAGACCTACTATTTCTGGCGAGATTGTGAAGTGTGGATTGACTGGACACTTCACTATCCCATAATGCCTCAGGAGACGTCACAAAATGTTGGATTTTAAAAAAACACAGTGGAGAACCGCGAGTCGGGCGTCTCTTTTCAACTGTAAGTGCCATATATACAAAGAAAGTTGTTCCTTGTGCTTAAATAGCGCTTGTTTAACAAAACCAGAGTACATTATTTTCACGGTTGTTATTATGTCATGGGACAATGCCCACGTTCCTGGATGAAGTACGCATGTCCGGAATCTATTCATACTGCTCGCATGCATGCCTAAAGATTGTCTTTTTTTACCAGCTGAGAAGTGCGTCTTTTCAGACCATTCTGGTGCCCTAGGCGAGATCCCTATTGCTGCCCCCGTTGGGGGGGGGGGGCAAAGAGGAGGTCACCACAACGCACCCCAAACACACACACCCCCCACCACCCCAACGGGGGCAGCAATAGGGATCTCGCCTAGGGCACCAGAATGGTCTGAAACGACCCTGAGGAAACATACACAAGCATTATAGCAAGTAAACAACTTGCCAAACATTTAACAATTAAACATCCATCCGGAGAATACTGTCATCCTGCTGCTGCAACTGCGACTGATTGCACCACCATTGCTTCCCCAACGGACACACACACACATGACCCGACACAGTAACCTGTCCTTCTTTCTGAGCTTACGGACATGACATAAACACTCAAGGACTAATGATGTAAGCCTGCGATTTCGTGACAAATCCGACCTGACAACATAAAATAAAAATCATTATTGTAGGCTTACAGTAGTGAATTAGGGTAAGGCAAGGAGAGGGTTCTGAATTTTTTATGAACTCACTCAATAATGAACTTTTAGATCATAGATCAGCTTCATGAAAGTAAATAGGGTCAATTTTGAATTGATGTTGACTTTAAAGGTTTAAAGTTTATTTGAGGGGATGAACATAGGTCATGATGCTATTAACTCAACCAATGGCATAAGTTTGAGGCGAGACTACACGTTTTTCTGACCAGTGAAGGACGTAAGGAGTCTATTTGGAAAACCTGTTTAAAGACAATCATTATTTTTGCAAATTCAGTCTAATGGCACAGAAATTATACACCACACCTTTAAAAGTCACTGTGAAATCAAAATGTCTCTGATTTGTATCTCTGCTTGCAGATATGAGCAGAAACACTCTGTACACTCACCAGCTGATGAGTTGATGTAGAAATAAATGAATGCACACTAACATCCTGCGAGTGCTTGCTGCACGCTGGCTCTTCATGAGCATCCACGCCATGTTAACATGCCCCGTAAAGAGCAGCAGCTTTTGTTTATCTGGACTCTGGCCGGCGCTGGCATCCCGGTGATGTCAGATGCATTTCCTCTCAACCAAGAGAGCAGCTTCGACAGTGCCGCAATCTGGGCTCACTTCTCAGGAGAGCAAAACCCTTTGACACCGCAGTTTTAATTAAAATTACATTATGAGTAATCAAGCGGAAGGGGGTGGGCAAAAGGTTTGGGTGAGTGCATGATTACCAACCAGCAATGGACCGAACCGACGTCAACTCAACAAATATGAGCTAGTTTATAGGTGTGATCAGAAATACATTTCTGAGAGTGATAGTACTATTGAGAGATCTGTATCTTTCCTCACCTGATGAAGAAAATGAAACAAAGTCAAAGATGATCCAGGACTAATCTGATTGATGTTATACACTGAAGAATAAAAAAAATAGATTTTGTGGTTACGTTAATATAGCAGTCAAGATTACTTTCTACATTGAATAAGTAACCGATTAATCACCCGATAGTTTTAAAATAGATTTATAGAATGTAAAAAAAATAAATCGATGTTTTTTGTTCAACCAAAATCCCAATAAAACCAGAAACATTCAGATATGGTGCATAACTGAGGACTTTTAATTATAAACGAGCCCAAGGGACTCTTATCTGAAATGACAGAGACTTGAGACAGAGACAATATAATAAAGTTCAAAATGTGAACTAGTCTAATAAAATGTTCATTTAAATTGTACTAAGTTTAAGTAACATGTACATCAGATTTGTACAACCCCAATTCTGAAAAAGTTGGGACAGTATGATAAATGCTAATAAAAACAAAAAGGATTGATTTGTAAATTATATTCACCATTTGCTATATTTAAAGCACAACAACTAAACATTATATGACGTTTTACCTTGTGAATTTAATGTACAGTAATTTCAAATCAGATGATTGCAGCACACTCCAAAAACAGCCTAGTCCTTCAAGAGCAAGGATCATTCGAGACTTGTCAATTTGCCAACAGATGCTTCAGCAAATAATCCAGCACTTTGAAAACAATGTTCCCCAAAGACAAATTGGAAGGATTTGGGGCATTTCACCCTCTACAGTGCACAATATAGTTAAAAGATTCAAGGAATCTGGTCAAATCTCGGTGCATAAAGGGCAAGATGAAAACCACTTCTGAATGTGCGTGATCTTTGATCCCTCAGACATCACTGTCTTAAAAAACATCATTAATCTGTAACGGATATCATGAACTTGGGCTTGGGATTACTTTAGTAAACCTTTGTTAGTCAACACCACTCACCGCTGCATCCACAGATGCAAGTTAAGACTTTACTATGTAAAGGAGAAGCCATACATCAACACTGTCCAGAAGCGCTGCCGACTTCTCTGGGCTCGGTCTCATCTGAGATGGAAAGTAGAACAGTGGAACTGTGTTTTTTGGTCCGATGAGTCCACATTTAAAAAAAAATGTGAAAAACACAGCCATTGTGTTATCCAGGCCAAAGAGGAAAAGGGCCATCCAAGCTGTTATCAGCATCAGGTCCAAAAGCCAGTGCCTGTATGGGCCAGGGGTGTGTCAGTGCCCATGGCATGGGTAACTCACACATCTGTGAGGGCACCATTAATGCAGACAGATATGTACACATTTTGGAGCAACATATACTGCCATCCAGCACTGTCTTTTCCAGGGACATCCCTGCATTTTCCAGCAGGACAACTTCAAACCACATACTGCCCGGATAGCAAGTGCATGGCTGTGTAAGCAGAGAGTACGGGTGCTAGATTGGCGTGCCCGCAGTCCTGACCATCTCCAATTGAGGTGTGGCGCATTTTGAAGTGCACACCATATGGCAACGAAGACCCCGTACAATTGTGCAGCCGAAGACCTTCATAACGGGTGATTGGGGGAAAATTCCACTTTTAAACTTAACAAACTTTTGTCTTCAGTGCCCAAATGCTTAATATGTTTTATTAGAAGAAATGGTGATGTTTCACAGTGATAAACACTCGACTGTCCCAACTTTTTTGGAGCATGTTGCAATCATCTGCTTTGAAATTACTGTATATAAAAAAAACAACAAAAAAAACAATGAAATTCACAAGGTAAAATATCATATAATGTGTAGTTGTAGTGCTTTCAATATAGCAAAGGGTGAATATAATTTACAAATCACTCCTTTTTGTTTTATAAGCATTTTTCATACTGTCCCAACTTTTTCGGAATTGGGGTTGTAAGTAAAATGTACTGTATTAACTGAAATGTTTAAGTTAAATTTACAAACTCAAAGATTATGTCGTGAAGTTAAGAAGATTTTACTTAATTTTTTACCATTAAAAGTTACATAGAAAACTGTGTGCAAAACCTTGCAAAATAAATTAAGTAAATCTTACTTGTCTTTTTTTTTTCAGTGAGCACTGACTTTAAAGCCCTGTCCCTGTTCAGTTTGTAGTCCTAAAACCCATTGAGAATTTGCATTTTCTAGCCATCAGTTTCATCAGAATTTCCAATGGGTTTATTAGAATAGAGTTTTTTTAATTTATGATAAGGTCTGTGGTTAACATTACTTGAAGACACTTTCGCATTTGGTTTACAACATAAATGACCTGAAACCATTGTGTGATTTTAAAAAAAACGTACAGCGAGGACTACAGTGATTGATATGTCAGTAAACTCATCCTTGTGGAAGTTTTATTCTTTATGAGAAGTATAACACTCACACTGAAACAAACTAAAAACCTAGTTTTATTATGCAGTGTTTAACATGGAGGGTGATTATTTGGATTACGAAACAACATTATTAGGTAATGTGGAAATTCTGGATTGTGTTTTACACAATCAAACTGTGAAGAGTATCGGTTAAACAGATTTACAGTCGTATTCTCCTCTAGCTATGGTGTCATTGTCTTTGTTTTTATTTAACTGAACAGATCTTCACTGGTCACATTAGATCCCGGTTGGCAGGTACTATGTTCAGATCTGGTATAACTCCTGGGAATAAACATCCCTGATTTCAACATGAAACCTGGAGTAATAAGTTAAGCTCAACTGACAGTATGTGTGACATAATGTTGATGTTGTGTTAATGCTGATCATGTGTTTTAGCATGATCAAATCACCTACTAACTGCATCTGTGTAAATTTATAGCCAATACCAGGATTACAGGGGGTTATTGTCATACCCTAACCTAGTCTCAGATGTTTCTTCTAAAATAAAAATACACAAATGAGTCAAATTTTGACATAGAGTAAGAGTATAGAGCTATAAAATGAATGACGATAGAATAATTCAGCTCGTTTGATTTTTGGAGAATTTGATGAGAAATGTCTGAGCTCATGTTGAGATCTCATGACTTTTGATTGCACATGTTGTCATCTCTGCGAACATGAGGACGGTTTCAGACAATGAGTTGACTCTCAGTTACTTTTCTCTCCATCTCATCCTATTGCAGTGTGGGACAAATAACAGAGACATTAAAGAGATCTCATTTGTGACTTTTCTTTCCTGTGGCATACTTTACAGTATTTACAGTGTGTTCTCTGTATTACTTGGGACTTCAGGATTATTTCCCCCCCAAAAGACACATAGTATATTGACTTAGGCCTAAAATACTGTATAAAACTTCAAAATGTAATATATGCCGCTTTGCATTTTGCAGTTGATGTCATGTCTTCTGAATAATAGTACAAATCCTAATATTAAATAAAAAGAATACAAAAATACTATTTTAGTGAAGCAGATAAACCACGTGCCTAGTTAAAAACTTGTCTCGTTCAAAATAGAAATGGCAGAAATGTTAAAATGACTTCCATTTTCTCCCAGAAATGTCAAAAAGATACAAAGACCCCCGGATTTGTGCTGGAGGGTACTTACCGAAATAATTATGAGCTCCATAAAAGCCCCTCCGTAAGAAAAGTGGCAGAAGCCACCAGGAGAAAAGGATCGAACAAAATTGCTTTCTCTGCCGTTGCTTTATGTGCTTTAATAAGAGGGAGAATCTTCTCCAGCGGGCGGTCTGGAGTTCCTACAAGACACAGAAGAAAAGCGTCGCTCCATTCAGACGCTGTGTTTTCTGTGTTCATTAAGAGAGAAGGATCTGCTCTCCGCAACACATATCACAGTTTCTCTTCATTACACACCCAAGAGCTCGCTCAGAGGATGAAGAGTGCAGAAGATGATGAAGGACAGCGCATTGCTTTCAATGGGATCAGGCGCTCTCAGAACCCATTTTCGTATTTTCTCTGACATATATATTTATTTAATTTTGTCTTACTGTAAATATACTCTCTGCTCTATAGCCTTTATACTCGGGCAGAGTGCTCGGGACGGTTAATTACAGATCAGAAAAGTTTGGACCTTCTAAGAAGAAACACTTTTTTGTTCAACAGCTGCGTACAGACAAAAGGCAGAAGTGAAAGCTCTGTTTAGAAAAAGAAATTGCAGCTCTAATGACAGCAAGCCACACGACGGCAGTGAGGTGAAAAAGCATCTATTAGTGTTTCATCTTTTCATACTGTATTTGTGTGCTGATGATTTTACTGGTGTCTAGATGACAGTAAATAAAAGCATTAGTGTGTTTTGGCTCGATGTGTGTCTGTATTAATTACAGGCCACCTGTATATGAAACCCATCACACCACAAACAAACATTTCATATCGTTTTAAAATCTGAAAATGTTTAAAAGGAATAGTTCACCCCAAAAATGATCATTCTGTCGTTATTTATGCACCATCATGTAGTTCCAAACCCTCATGACTTTCTTAATTCTGTGTAACACTTAAAAAGAAATTATAAAGAATCTTCATGCAGCTCTTTTCCATACAACAACAGTAGTGTAGTGACACATCTGTCAAGCTCACAAAAAGACAAAAAAAAGCATTAAAGTATCACAACAATAGTCCATATATTGCTAGTCTTCTGAAGCCATACGATAGCTATGTGTGAGAAATGGACCCAAATTTGAGTCATTATTCACTGAAAATCTTCCCCTCAGCCGAAGCTCTGAAACTCACGTCCACATTATTGATGCCAAACATTAATTCTCGCATTTGTCACAGCCAAAGGCAATGAGAATTAAGAGCTGCAGCGGAGGTGAAGATTTTCAGTGAATAACAACTTAAATTTCAGTCTTTTCTTCACACAAAGCAATTGTAGGATTTCAGAACATAGCACACGAGTCGTATGGACTACCTGGTCTCATAGAATCATGTTACTATGCCTACATTTTTGCAAAATGATTTTCATGTGGCTCATTGTACGTATCGCTGCAGTTTCCTGGTGAAATGAACACTAGAGGCGCTACAACAACAATGACTTTTATTCACTTTCACACAAATCACGAGTAAAATGGCAGATTATCAGTTCATAAACACGTACTTTCACTCTGTTTACTATCTTATGACAGCTAAACATTTTTACTATAGCGCATGACTCATTTTAACATTTGCATTACATAATCAACTACATTTACAAGCTTGTTCGAGTGTGATTAAATTGCACGGTAACTCAACTGATAGAGCGTTGCACTTGTGATGTAAAGGAGTGAGGTACGAGTTCTGAAGAGCACTTGAGTCCACACATGAACCCAAAGTGTCATCGAAATGACGTGCTTGTATTTTTCATCTCACATTTGCTTTTTCTGACACTATCGGTTAGGTTTAGGTTAAAGGTTTAGGGTAGGGAGGTCGCTTTTGTTGATTTAAAACTCGATTAACCTTAAAAACCTCATCTGTTTGGGAGAACATTTAACTCGCTTTTAGAGCCACACAGTGGACATTTCCTCTCAGAAATACAGCAAGATGTGTAATGAACCACGTAATATCATTTTGCAAACAATGCCGCCAGAGTCACGTAATTTTAACGAGATCAAGCTGCGATTGGACCACTTTAATGTTGCTTTTGTGGTGTTTTTGACAGACGTGGTCACTATGAAAAGAGCAGCATAAAAAAATCAGCTGCATTCCACCAAAAGTAGAAAATTAAAAGGGGTTTGGAACAGCATCCGGGTGAGTAAATTATGACATAATTTTCATTTTTGGGCAAACTATACCTATCAAATCTTTCATGCTAAATCTCAGGCTCAAGGCACATCTTGACAAGAAATAGTCATGTGTTTTAATCTTCTTTCTCTTTCATCTATTTCAAGTTTTTTCAGAGTTAAGCAGGCCAATTTTATCATAAAACGAAAAATGAGAAAGAATCCAGTGATTTTGACAGAGCTGAGCATATACAGAATACAGCAGAGTGCTTTGAGGAAGGACACAACAACTTCAAACATTCATGTGTTCACACATCAGTCGAGAGAGGGGTTTTTGCAGAAGGTAAATTTCTAAGAAGCAGCATTTGAGCCATAAGAAAGCAAAGACTCAAAGATTCAAAATACTTCATTAGATTTACACGAAAATTATACATATAATCATATTTTTAACAATTCAAAACTTCTGACACTTTTGTACAACACAATGTATATCATGATTCTTTCACTATTAACCGATGCAGAGAAAGATATTTTTCTTTCCCAAATAACATGCAGAAAAGAAGCTATGTGTCACATCCATGTGTTTTAAAAGAGTGCAGTGAGATCATTTAGCTTTTTTAAGAGGGATGTGTGTAAATGCAAAGTGTAAAAGTGTTTGATTCTCAACAAACAGAGTCAGATTTAAGCTGCATCTGAACAGCAGTAGTGTGTGAATTGGTTGGCAATTCATCAGTCAAATATGTCATTAGTGTGTGTGTGTGTGTGTGTGTGTTTGTGTGTGTAAGTCTGAGATGATGTTAATTCACAGTTTGTGTTCTTACCTCAGAAGAATATTCATTCTGTGAAGATGAATCTCTGTGTTGGAAAATCAGAGGAGGGAAAGCAATAACCATATAAAATAGTGTTAACAGCAATATAAAACACTAATGTTGACATATAGTCCATCTAAATCTATTTTAAACAGCATTTTTCTAAAACGCTTTCTTTACGCCTGCAGTTTTTATTACCTTCTGTTTATTTGTACTTATAAAATTAATTTGGCACACTACATGACTATATAAAAGAAACTAAGGAGGGTAAAAATATTACAAATCATAAAAACTTGGAGGCTTGGGTATCTCAGCGAGTATTGGCGCTGACTATCACACCTGGAGTCGTGAGTTCAAATCCAGGGCGTGCTGAGTGACTCCAGCCAGGTCTCCTAAGCAACCAAATTGGCCCAGTTGCTAGGGAGGGTAGAGTCACATGGGGTAACCTCCTCGTTGTCGCTATAATGTGGTTCTCGCTCTCGGTGGGGCACATGGTGAGTTGTGCGTGGATGCCACGGAGAATAGCGTGAAGCCTCCACACGCGCTATATCGCCGCGGTAACGCGCTCAACAAGCCACGTGATAAAATGCGTGGATTGACGGTCTCAGACGCGGAGGCAACTGAGATTCTTCCTCCTCCACCCGGATTGAGGCGAGTCACTACACCACCACGAGGACTTAGAGCGCATTGGGGATTGGGCATTCCAAATTGGGGAGAAAAAACTTGAAAGAAATTGTGACCAGTACAGCATGTAAAATATACACTCTCCTTTATACACTAAAATTTAGACTATTTATTAGATTGACACATTTTTATTTAATAACCAAATTCAATCAAATTCAACTTTTTTTGACGCAATTAAATTAATAAAACTTAATGTTAAAATGTAAAAAATACTCAATTCAATTTGGTAACAATTTTATTGAAATGCATAAATCTTAAAATTATTTTTTTGAGTACATTAATATAAATTTTAACTTAAAATCTTGATTTTTTTATATATATATATATATATATATATAAAGGCCTTTGGCATGTTATCCATCATACATAATAAACTGAATAAATAATTCTCTGTTTAGTAATGGGGTTTATTAAACTAACTGTTGCCAATTACAGCTGCCAAGCAATGTTCAGTTTTCAGTATTAAGGTACAATGAGAGATTAAACAATACATGTTACAGCAAATTTTATATATTAAGGGCAGATTCAAATTTTGCACATTTATTTAATTTTCCATATCATGTGTGATGATGTGTTGAACTTATTTGAATGATTAATTACAGAATGAATCAGAGCAAGACATGGATTGGTCTACTATTGATATACCGCAGGGTTGCAGAAAGGATATTGGGATATAGAGGTTAGGAGAATGTTAGGGGAACGTTCTCCAAACCTAAAGGAAATGGTCTATTGCATCCCATTAGACAAGCAGTGACAGGAAAGTCAAACTATACAAATGAATTTACTTTAGATGAGCTGAAGATGATACATTGAGTTTATCATTGTCAGAAACTAATGTCATGCTTCATATTTGATTATCTGTGCTGCACCTACAGAAATCGGATTAATTACCTCTGGATTAAGTTTGCGCCGGTGCAGATAAAGAGCTTACAAAATACCTTTGGGAAAGTGATTAACAACAGAAACAATAAATCAATCAATGAGTCAAATGAAGCTTGATTATATTCACCAGTGTGAGTTTGAAGCTTTATACAGCCGTCTGAGTGATGGAATGCTAAGAACCGACAGAACTCGGTTTTCACAAAGTAACATCAGGCTCCGCATACTTCGGACATGTTGGAATATAGGAAATACGGAAATGGCCCCGCTCCTTTTTACAAAGACAATAGAGTGCAACAGTGGCAACCTTTCCAGCCATCTTGCTTCAGGAAGTGTTTTTCCCATTCCTTTTTTCCATAGTAATTTCATAAAATCCTTCATAAAAGAGTTGTGCGCCATGAACCAAACCAAACAGATGAATCACAACATCGCAAACTTTGATTTGAAACTGTTGGTCAGGGGTGAGTAATTAATATTTAATCCTCAAAGTGTCCAGATTTAATTAAACAAAGCACTCGGGAATACTCTGATGACATGGGAAATGTTTCCTCTTACAGAAGTCAATATCTTTAACAACATGATTGTATTCTTTACAAGTGGCTGTATTCCTTCATTTGCTTTAGAGGGGCGTCAAGTACAAAATGATGCTAACAGGATGTAATTAGAAGATGCAAATGAGGAAAGCCGGAATATTCACAGAGAAACAGAAGAGAGGCTCGACGGGAGAGCTGGAACGCTGTCGGCTTACCAACAGCCCCCACGCTGGGGACCAAATGTGCTGCTCCGCTCCTGCTGTTGTTCTATACATGAGACAGGACCACACCATAAATATAGACATGGGGGGGTGAAAAGAGAGAGTCAAAGAGGGCCTTGACCTTCTGGCGTCCAAATACTCACCCAATTCTCAATCTGACAATCTGTCTATTTCAGATTGCTGTCGGGAATTATGCATCTCTACATAAATGTCTGTAAGGTTTGTTTTAGTTCAAACCCAGTGTGGAGCAAACTGCATTACAAAGCAGTACAGTGCTATGGTAATGTCTGAAATGAAACCGAAATGGCCATTTCTGTTCTATAAATCATGTTCATATCGCCGTGTATCTGGCAGCTCGCTACACTCGACCCTTCTGCTGTTCCAAAACGATGTTGCCAAGACTGTTGCCGAGGTCACGGCTCTTCCACCCCGCCTGGAAACGACAGGGAAGAGTGGCAGAACGACAGAAAGGGCCCTTTAGACGTGTCAAAAAGAAAGCACAGGGGAAGTGAGTATTTGAGTAAACTCCCCACTGACTGTCCTGCCACACCAATCGCACAATAACCGATTGACATGAACAACCTTACAGGACACTACAATTCCAGTAAACATTTGAGACACATGCCAGGTACACAAGCTTGCACAAATGTATATATACTGCAAAAAAGAATTTTGTTTCTTTGAATCTTGTTTTCCAGCTAGAAAATCTAAACATCCTTAACCCTCAGATTCCCAGGGTAGCAGAATTACAACGTCTACAGTACTTAAAAAATAAATATTAATGATAAAAATAACAACACATAACAGTAGCATACACTCTAAACTACGGATCTCGTCAGAGGACAGAGAGGAATTTATTGCATTCTCTCGCAACAAATTAACCCTGGTTTTACTACAGTAACCATATTTTAAATGAAAACTATGGTCATATTAATCACAATTTTGTGTGGTTATGCCATGGTTTTACTACAATTAGTGTAGTTTAACCATGGTATTTACAATAAAACCATACTGCATTAACCAAAAGATTGACCATGGTTACTACAGTCTTTATTACAATATTACTATACTAAAACCATGGTTACTCTCTGGGCACAATAGGATTAGCAAAACCATTGTTCATTGTAAACCATTTCCTCCAAAAACCATAGTTACTACGGTCTTCAATATTTCTATAGTAAAAATATGGTTTTCGCCAAAAAACATGGTTAATACAGTGTATAATATTCCTATAGTAAAAATATGTCCACAATATTACTATATCAAAAATATGGCTTCCGATAAAAACACTGTTACGGTCTACAATATTACTGTGGTAAAAATACGGATTCTGCCAAAGACCATGGCTGCGGTCTACAGTATTACTATAGTAAAAAATATTGTTTCTGACAAAAACCATGGTTACAGTCTACAATACTACTATAGTAAAATTATGGTTTCCGCCAAATCCATGGTTACGGTCTACAATATTACTATAGAAAAAATATGGTTTCTGCCAAAAACCATGGTTACGGTCTACAATATTATTATAGTAAAAATTATGGTTTCCTCCAAAAATCATGGTTACGGTCTACAATATTACTATAGTAAAAATATCGTTTCTGACAAAAACCATGGTTACAGTCTATAATACTACTATAGTAAAAATTATGGTTTCCGCCAAATCCATGGTTACGGTCTACAATATTACTATAGAAAAAATATGGTTTCTGGCAAAAACCATGGTTACGGTCTACAATATTACTATAGTAAAAAATATGGTTTCCTCCAAAAACCATGGTTACAGTCTACAATATTACTATAGTGAAATTATAGTTTCCGCCAAAAACTGTGGTTACGGTCTACAATATTACTATAGTAAAATTATGGTTTCCGCCAAAAACCATGGTTACGGTCTACAATATTACTATAGTGAAATTATGGTTTCCGCCAAAAACCATGGTTACGGTCTACAATATTACTATAGTAAAAATTATGGTTTCCTCCAAAAACCATGGTTACAGTCTACAATATTACTATAGTGAAATTATGGTTTCCGCCAAAAACCGTGGTTATGGTCTACAATATTATTATAGTAAAATTATGGTTTCTGCCAAAAACCATGGTTACGGTCTACAATATTACTATAGTAAAAATTATGGTTTCCTCCAAAAACCATGGTTACGGTCTACAATATTACTATAGTAAAATTATGGTTTCTGCCAAAAACCATGGTTACGGTCTACAATATTACTATAATAAAATTATGGTTTCTGCCAAAAACCATGGTTACGGTCTACAATATTACTATAGTAAAATTATGGTTTCTGCCAAAAACCATGGTTACGGTCTACAGTATTACTATAGTAAAATTATTTCTGCCAAAATCCATGGTTACGGTCTACAATATTACTATAGTAAAATTATGGTTTCCTCCAAAAACCATGGTTACAGTCTACAATATTACTATAGTAAAAATTATGGTTTCCTCCAAAATCCATGGTTACGGTCTACAATATTACTATAGTAAAAATTATGGTTTCCTCCAAAAACCATGGTTACAGTCTACAATATTACTATAGTAAAATTATGGTTTCTGCCAAAAACCATGGTTACGGTCTACAATATTACTATAGTAAAATTATGGTTTCCGCCAAAAACCGTGGTTATGGTCTACAATATTATTATAGTAAAATTATGGTTTCTGCCAAAAACCATGGTTACGGTCTACAATATTACTATAGTAAAAATTATGGTTTCCTCCAAAAACCATGGTTACGGTCTACAATATTACTATAGTAAAATTATGGTTTCTGCCAAAAACCATGGTTACGGTCTACAATATTACTATAATAAAATTATGGTTTCTGCCAAAAACCATGGTTACGGTCTACAATATTACTATAGTAAAATTATGGTTTCTGCCAAAAACCATGGTTACGGTCTACAGTATTACTATAGTAAAATTATTTCTGCCAAAATCCATGGTTACGGTCTACAATATTACTATAGTAAAATTATGGTTTCCTCCAAAAACCATGGTTACAGTCTACAATATTACTATAGTAAAAATTATGGTTTC
This sequence comes from Myxocyprinus asiaticus, assembly GCF_019703515.2. NCBI lineage: Eukaryota > Metazoa > Chordata > Actinopteri > Cypriniformes > Catostomidae > Myxocyprinus > Myxocyprinus asiaticus. The sequence goes on along the minus strand of NC_059358.1, from coordinate 837,889 downwards.
CTCCAAAATCCATGGTTACGGTCTACAATATTACTATAGTAAAAATTATGGTTTCCTCCAAAAACCATGGTTACAGTCTACAATATTACTATAGTAAAATTATGGTTTCTGCCAAAAACCATGGTTACGGTCTACAATATTACTATAGTAAAAATATCATTTCTGACAAAAACCATGGTTACAGTCTACAATACTACTATAGTAAAATTATGGTTTCCGCCAAATCCATGGTTACGGTCTACAATATTTCTACAGTAAAAATTATGGTTTCCTCCAAAAACCATGGTTACGGTCTACAATATTACTATAGTAAAAATATCATTTCTGACAAAAACCATGGTTACAGTCTACAATACTACTATAGTAAAATTATGGTTTCCGCCAAATCCATGGTTACGGTCTACAATATTTCTACAGTAAAAATTATGGTTTCCTCCAAAAACCATGGTTACTTTCTACAATATTACTATAGTAAAATTATGGTTTCCGCCAAAAACCATGGTTACGGTCTACAATATTACTACAGTAAAATATGGTTTCCGCCAAAACCATGGTTACGTTCTACAATATTACTATAGTAAATATATTGTTTCCGCCAAAAACCATGGTTACTGTCTACAATACTACTACTGTAAAAATATGGTTTCCGCCAAAAACCATTTCTACTACTGTCTACAATATTACTACAGTAAAAATAGATTTTCCACAAAAAAAAAAAAAAAAAAAAAAAAAAAACATGATAACTATTCATGGCTAATCATACAATCATGGCTACTACATTATATCTATAGTAAAACCATTGTTAATTTATTGCGAGGGCATGAAAAACGATGTCAGAAATTAAATCTCCTCCCTGTTCTCTAAGCGGCTCCGTATTAAATTGTATCACAACAACTGTCTTAGTGGGAAAACAATTGCATATTGAATGTCACAAGCTTGCTAAAGTCACACAATAGTCACCTAAAAGCAAAAAGTGATTTTTTTATTTTTAAAAAGATTTTTATTATCAGTGGATTCCTAAGAACACATTCAAGGAGGAAAAGAGAAAATACATCATCTATCTCTATGTTTGGGTCTCTGGGGGTTAAAACAAGACAAATACACTTGAGAAGCAAAACTGCCAGATAGAGGATATATCTTGAGCTTATTTTTTTCCACCCCAATGGAAAATTGTTTTTTTATTTTTTATTCTTATTTTAAGCTTAATCTAACTAAATTGAATGAGGTGTATGCGTAAAACAAGGAAACAAATTTTAGATATGTTTATATATTTCTACTCGAAAACAAGAAAAAATACAAGTACAAGAATTATTTGCAGTGTTGTAACAAACCAATTAATGAAAAATACAAAACAAGGAAACACCACAGTTGTAAACACATGTGAAAATATTTCCCCTAAGACGGTCTCAAGAGTCCCATGACAAAGTGTTGCTGGGGCCACATTCACAACTCCACTCATATTTCTCATTGCAGTACTATATCTGTGGGTGTCTGGAGGCTTTTCTCTGACACCAAGAAAATATAAACATACACAAGTGAAACAACATTTAACAAATCACAACCGTCAGGAGTGATCAGGCTGCACAGAATCTGAAACTACACAATCATTATCATTCTCCTTTCTTTAACACCTCCCACTACACGAGAATCGGCTGCAAACCCGAAGCTCAGCAGAGATTCCCCTGATTTGAGTCAGTACTCAGTGATGGAGACAAAGACATTTACATCACTCAATGCTCTTTTGAGTGAATACACACTGAATTACAGTCTGATGTCACAGGAGAAACTTTTAAGAGTTCCACAAACAACTTTAAAAAAGCAGCGACGTTTTGGTGCTTTCAAGAATCCAGAAATTAACAAACTGATCTCAGGAACCTAAAATGAAACATCAAGAGCTCTTTCTAAAAGTGTGGCCAAATCAAGAACTCCATTCAGCAAAAAAAAGGGTATTGAATCAGTACTGAAAGTCCCATAAAGAAGCACTGAATTAGGATTGCATCTGCCAAAGAGTGAAAAACGCATCAAGTCCAAGTCAAAATCTTGTCACAGCTTCATGTAACACGGGAAATGTGTCGCGGTTTCGGCTGTTAAAACCAGAGTTCAGTCACATTATAACCTGTTGTCAGGAAAGAGATTTGTTTAGCACCAACTGGATTATTTTAATACAGTCAAGATCTTGTTTTTTGCTGTTGCCTTTCATTTTAAGAGGGGTTTTGCTGAAAACAGTGTCAAACATACTGGAAGAAACTATAAGAATCAGACCCATTTTTTTCCTTTTATTCCATATTGCATTTAATATGCTGCCTACTACGTTTTATTTTATTTGCATTTATTAATGATACATATCTAATACATTAAACCTTTTCATAAACTGAAATCACACGAATAACTAGAATGAAGTATTTCTGTGCCTCAAATCAGAGTTTAGGAGATTTCAGTTATGTTTCATGTAAATATACTGTCTCAGATGTTTCTCTTAAAGTTAGAAAAAAAAAAGACACAAATGAGTAATTTGTTGACATGTGGACAGCATAGCTCAGAGCATTTGCTCTTGAAATGTCAAGAGTTGTGATTGCAGACTTTGGTATTTTGACATATCTGAGCACAGTTTGAGACACAATTGAGATCTCTTCTGAAACTCTAAAGGAGACACGTGTGAGATTACTGGTGTCTTTTTCTCCAGAGAAACATCTGAGAAGCAAGAGACGTCCGCAAAATGTTTCCATTTCATTAAGTAATTTTTTGGTTTCTTATTCAGTTGGAAAAATCTTTTCTTTAATAAAATGATATTTCTACTTTAATGAATACTAAGAGCTCATCTGTACATCTATATAACAGGGCATCCAAAAATGCTCATTCTCAAACACTGAAACTAGAACTTCTAGGTCTGAGACCTTCTAAAGAGTAAATGCATTATTGTAAAACCGGCTTCAAATTTCCTAATATTCATTTAAACCAGAAATATGTGTATATGTAAACATTTACATACGAATTTCTCAAGGCAAGGTAAAAATATATGACTGATTCATTTGTGTTTTTCTTGAAGAACTGATGATGAAAGCGCGTCCTGCAGGTCAGTTCAGTGAAAGTCTTCATGGGAACACGAGAACATTTAAGAAACCTCATAAATGTGTAACCCATCCTGATTGAAGACTCATTGTCTAGAGGTTTGTTATGAAATGCCTGCTGTGTCTGAGCCCGAGACATCACAGCTGCATGTTCAAAGTCTTTAGTGGAAATGCGCCCACAGATGCTGGTCAGCACCTGAGGAACTCAAACCAAATGTCTGGCAGCAGGTTTCAGGCAGGTGAGGTGACAGTCTGGCCTGGTCTGCTGTCTTGCACACATGAACACACTGTACACCACACCGGCACACACACACTGATGCACACTGATGCTGCCATTTGTCTTCACACCAATCAAAACTGGATAAATATGTTTTGATGAAAGCTTACAGTATCTCGAGTGAACTGCACATAGATTTCACAGGCTCCGTCACTATCAAAGGGCTTCTCCTCCACGACACCAAACAAAAGAGTTCTCACTCTCTCACACATTAAACAAAAGCACTTTCAGTTACGCAAGAATCATTTTGTCAATCCCATTACATATATATATATATATATTATATAGCATAGTTGTCAGATGGGTAAGTTGGCACAAGGGCAACATCTCAGTAACTAAAATGTTTTGAATCAATTACTTGCCTTCCTGGCAGTGTTTATTTCAAACATGTTGTTCAAAAGTGCCTTAAATTAAAAGTAATATTTTTAATGAATTTAATTTCCACTATCATCATATCTAGCAAGTGAACACATAAACAATCAACATAATACAACAAGAAGGAAAAGGACAACTATATAATGAAAGTAGATTTTAACTGAAAGGTTGAACTGTCAGGTTGGGGCAAGTTGTCACATTTTTATTGGGGCAGGCAATTTATGGGTGTATACTCAAGACTGCATATGATGCAGTAGAGAAGAACCAGTCAGTGAGTGAGGAGCTCTCTTATTCTGCCATCTTTTCAATCAAATAATTGATTATTCAATCATGAATACAAAAATGTAATTCCCACCCTACTTTGTTTTTAATAACTGAATAGCCAGTTTAACTCTGAAATATGCCGTAGTATGGAAGTAAAATGAGTTGTAAGCAGCATTTCATGTTGACTTCATTGTGTCATGAGGCATTTGGTGATCACAGACTACTAGAAAAAGATTATTTAGAAGCAACCAATGCAAATCAACATGATTATACAAACAGAGGACAAAACACTAAAGGAATATTTGGAGTTTAAAACAAGTTCAGCTCAGTCAACAGCATTTGTGTCATAATGTTGATTACCACAAAAATTAATTTCGACTCGTTCCTCCTTTTCTTTAAATGTGTGTTCCAGTGAGACACTTACAATGGAAGTCAATGGGGTCAATTTTTGGAGTTTATTAAAGACAGAAATGTGAAGCTTATAATTTTATAAAAGCACTTACGTTAATTCTTCTGTTAAAACTTGTGTATTATTTGAGCTGTAATGTTGTTTAAGTCATCGTTTTAACAGGATTACAGGGTTTACAGTGTTATGTCGTCATGGCAACAAAGTTGTAAAATTGTCTATAACTTCCCACAGATGTGGTTAGTAAGTGATTTTATCACAGTAAAATCATGTTAACACACATTGTTTATGTCTTGTGTCTATACTTTTGAAACATTTTAATGTTTACAGATTATTGACCCCATTGACTTCCATTGTAAGTGTCTCACTGGAACACACATTTAAAGAAAAGGAGGAACGAGTCGAAATTAATTTTTGTGGTAATCAACATTATGACACAAATGCTGTCTATTGAACCCGGAACATTCCTTTAAAGATGTTAACTACACAGTCTTGTACCTTTGTGATTTTCAAATACTTTTATGCTTCAAATCAAAGTTTGTAATGTTTTGATTCACCTCAGAGCTGGTTGGTTTATCTTGGAGAAAGTGGGCGGGCACTGTTGTGCTCTATTAAGGGGAGGGGCGTTCTCATTACAGAGAGCATTTGATTGGATACAAATTTGGATAGGCCTGTGAGTGCAAGATGAGTCATCAATATTTTTGGTCCGTTTTCCTGGAAGAGAAATTGAACGTTTAAATGCATATATCTGTTAAAAGTACATTTTGTGCTTTTTTTAAAGAAAAGGAGGGATGAGTCGAAATTAATTTTTGTGGTAATCAACATGCTGTCGATTGAGATGAACTTAAAATGAACCCGGAATATTCCTTTAATGTGTAGGTAATTGTACTATTAGCTATATAATTGACCTAATTGACCCTCAACAAGGGTCCTTTTATTGCAAAAGAGTTTTTATGAAATTACAAACGGACATCTGTTTCATTGAGTCACAGGTAGCAAAATTGGGGATCTAAGAAACTTTAAACATTTTCTCCAGCATCCAGTTAGCTTGCTTTTTCTAAAACTACATTCTATGCATAGAAAATCAAAACAGTTTGGCTAGCTGTTGTATCATTCATGGAAAAACAGAAAGGAAGAAAATGTGGTTGCATTTTGTGTTGGACTTTCAAACCATGTGGCGTAATTTCTCAGTAATGTTGCTAATACAAGTGTAGCAGTTGGTGCTTTTATCCTAAGTTTAAAATTTCTATCAAAAGCATTTCAGGAGTATTTCGCTGGTCATCCAGTTGGTCCAGTCAGCAGAAGTGATAAGTTCTTTTCTCTTCATAAAGTGTGAAAAAAAAAAAGCATCCAGACCAAGTCAAAATCTTGTCATAACTTAAGTAACACGGGAAATGTGTCGCGGTTTTGGCTGCTAAAGCTTGGGTTAAGTCACGTTTTCACCTCTATCTGGTGATCTATCTGGTACCAACTGGAACACAGTCAAGACTTGTTTTTTGCTGTTGCCTTTCATTTTAAGAGGGGTTTTGCTGAACACAAACATACAGGACAGAATTATAAGAATAAGCCCCAAATTAGTATCACTTTTCACCCCCATGCATATTTCATCATGCTTACCAGAAAAATGATAAATGAGATCTCAGTTGTGTCTCCAAGACAGCAATGAGAATAAATGGACAGCAAAATGAGATCTTAGGTGTTTCTCCTGAAAAAGAATCCAGTAATCTCACCTGTGTCTCATCTAGAGTTTCTAAAGTCTCAAACTGTGCTCAGATTTGCCAAGATACTGAAGTCAGCGAACATTTCTCATCAATCTCTCCCAAGAAGATCAAATGATCTGAGCTGTGCTATCCACATTCATTTTAAAGCTATATACTCTTGTCAACAATCTATTTTTATCTTATGTATTTTTTGAGAATCATCTGAGACAATGTAGATACCTCAATGAAACATGACAGAGCTCTGCTGAGCCGCACAGACAGTAAATACTGCCATCATCATCATCATCATCATCATCATCAGTAGAGTGCGCCAGAGAGCTGCATGAATAAAGTTGGCAGCGTGTTATATGCCCACAGTCAGATCTCACTCACCCCTCATCCTGCACCAGGAGAACACGAGCAGCTCTAACTTTTCAATCTGTTCTTATCGCTGCAATTGATTCTTCCAAATCTACATGCAAGACTCTTTTCAAAGTGAGTCTGTGGAGTTAATGAAGATGAAACTGGTAAGTGACTGATCTCATCAAAGAGCGATGTTACTTTTATTTGTCTCTAAACAAGCCTATTCAATCATAGCTGACTGTGTGTCGAGTTTACATTGAACAAAACACCTCTCCGTGAGAGACGATAATGGATATGCGACTGAAAGATAACTTTTTTAAATCGTCTTCAAAATGACGCATTTAATGCCTTACAATTCGCTCCATATCCGACATATGCAAAGCTAATTACACTATAATAAAATAATTCTCTGAACGATATATCAGAGTTATTATTCCCATTTCAATTCTAAAAAAATGACAAAATTCTTTAAGTCACTAGTGTCAAGACATAATCTACTTTTACCTGCCCAAATACAGTATGTGCACTTTATACAGATTTCAAAATGTATTAACGACGAACATAATGTTAGCAAGAATTTAGTTGTATAAACAATATATATATATTAAAGGCAGAATGTATGCTAAAATCGAAAACATTATGTTTGTTCACATGACACCAATAAACTAAATTCTAGATTATTTTAACCCTGTCGAAATGCATTTTAAAACTCTCAAGCCGGCAGTGTCAAAGCAATGTAGGTAATTATGAAGGAGCATTTAAATTACAATTATACCTATACATATAGGCTGTTTTAATTTGTTTTTTAATCAAGTTAACCCTTGTGCGTCAATTTCAAAAAGTTACTCAGAGGTCCTTTGATGATAAAAAACTGAGTTCATTTTTTTAACCAACATCAGTCCTGATCATAACTACCAAATATTCATTCATTTTCAGGATTTTAGCCCTTTAAATGCCAGTTTGTTTACATAATGCCACTGTTGTTTTTTATGAAATAATAATAATAAAAATAATAATAACACACACACACACACACACACACACACAAAATGAATTATATTCCATATACTAAATGTTAAGGGGATTTTTTTTTTTTTAATTATTTTTTTTTTGGGGGGGGGGGGGGGATTATCACAGTCTGATATATGTTAGTGATTAGCAACAACATTGATTTTGATGCATTATTATTTTTTGTGCAGTGTCAGATTAAAACAAACAAACAAACAAAAAAAAAACACTCAGGAACTTAGAGGACAAAAATGCCCGCGTCAAAAAACTGCCATAAAAATATTATATATTAATATTATTTTCCACTTTCACTGACTTAGATATTTAAACCAACATCAGTCCTGATCATAACTACCAAATATTCATTCATTTTCAGGATTTTAACCCTTTAAATGCCAGTTTGTTTATATAATCCCACTGTTGTTTTTTACACACACACACACACATATACATTACAAATGTCACAATACACACATACAAAACACACTCTGACATCCATACCAACACACACACACAATTTTATCTGCATCATTTATTCAGTTGTCCTGCAGTGCTCTATAATACAGCAAACAGAAAATAGGGGAAAAGCTTGTATTTGCTCCATAGGCTAAACATGAGAAAGATGGCGCCATCTGGTGGAAAATATTAAAAATGTACATTTTGAATGAAAGCATAATATCACTGAATTCATGATTTTATGCTTTAATGGCACTGGGATCAAATATTGCAGTTTTAATGGGTTTCAATGGGGACATTCTTGTCCTGAAGGTCCTGAGTGTAACTATTTTGTGTATTATAGATGTATTATAGGAACCGAAGTTGAAATATCAAAATGCCCCCAAAAATACACACCTTTGGCAAAATGTATGCCGTTGGCATCAACACAGCCAAAATGATCGAAAAAACAAAAATGAAAAAGACAAAAATGTCCCAAAGGTCACACAAGTGCCCACAGAGATGACTTTAATTGAAGACTGTTAACATTAACAGACCCGTAAATCCAGTGATGATGAATAACCAATCTTTACAACTTTAACGAGTAGAATTAAACGAGCACACAGCAGCACAGCACATTCCACTAAAACGTTGTTAAACTATTGATTTAAAAATGGCAATCTATAATAACTGACTGTAATTTAGCAGCAGGCCTGTAAATGTTAGCAATATTTTATGAATGAATTGCCAACCTAATTAATGATATACTGATAAAAAATGAAAGCGTTACAAATATTTTTAATTCACGTTTAGAGGCGTAGTGGATTGTTTATACTCATAGCAATAGAAGCAAAAAGTTTCACATTATAATAGACCGCAAAATCGCACCGAAACTGAAAAGTCCATCTATAACGGCAAGTGAACACGTGTTGTCTAATAGTTGTTGAAGTTAATACATTTAGACATATGCCCTATACCAGCATTTATTTGTAACATCATAAGAAGAAATTAAACATCTCAGTTTCAACTTAATATTATTTTATTGACGTTTATAAATTCATTCTGTCATTTCTAGTGATGCTGAGAAGACGCTTTTGTGCGCGACAGTGAATTTAAGGAAGATCGAATCATTAAAGCATCATTAAAGGAACCGGTTCGGCCCTGTCAGGTGTCCGGGGTAAGTGTGCCTCACCTTCTGTGGAAATGCCCGGGGAAGGATCCGGTTCTGCGCTGTCCTCACACGGAGATGTGGACGACGGGAAAGTTTCACCGATCATTTGTGAAGATGAGCTGCTCAGCACCGGTCGGTACATATTAGATGGACTCGGTTCGAATCGATATATCATGATGGGCGCATCCCAACAAACACAGGACAATTCCAACCCGTGCTCCTTGTTTCCCTGCACGAGTCAGACTGGATCCATGTGCGCCGGTTCGGATGGATCGAGGTACGCGACGTCGCTCCATTACGGTTCGGTTCTGCCGTCCACGGGATTCTGTCAGTCTCTGTGTGCAGGACGCAATGAGTTCGGCACAGGTTATCAGTTTGGACACGGTTCTGGAAACACTTACCGCTCGTATCACGGTACCGGGTCTCTGTCTGGAGCGGGACTGAGAGCGCAGGTGTATCTCTGCAACCGGCCGCTGTGGCTCAAATTTCACCGGCACCAAACAGAAATGATCATCACCAAACAGGGCAGGTGAGTAGCCTATTTCAGAGGCATTTAGAGGCACATTATTTTATTTGGGAATGTTGGAAAAACACAAAATAATTAAATGTCTACACTGTGGGGTTAAACAGAAAAAGATATATGTTTACAACGAATTGATAATAATTTACACCGATTTGGAGGTGATGAATAATTTGGATCCTTTTATTTTCTGGACAGGCGGATGTTCCCATTTCTAAGTTTCAATATAACCGGATTAAGCCTGATATCCCATTATAATGTGTTTGTGGAGATTGTTCTAGCCGACCCGAACCACTGGAGATTTCAAGGCGGTAAATGGGTCACCTGTGGGAAAGCCGACAATAATATGCAAGGTATGGACGACTACAAAATTATACATTAAAAGCGTGTTAATATTATTTATAATTTATTATTATTATTATTACAGGAAATAAGATTTACGTTCACCCCGAATCACCGAACACTGGCGCTCACTGGATGAGACAAGAAATTACTTTCGGTAAACTCAAACTAACGAACAACAAGGCAGCAAATACTAATAATGCACAGGTAAAAATGATGTTAAACGTGTTTAAAAAAAACAAAAAACAATGTACTCATATTTATTTGCTTTTAGGGGGGGAGAACAATTACTGAAAGTTAAAACTATCCAGTCAAATGTTTAAATGTTGTTCCTCAAGGCACAATATACATTGCTTGTTTGTTTTGTTGTTGCATCAGTTAGTCTTATTTTTTGTTAACGAAATAAATTACCATGAATAAAGATGCATATATTGCTTTTTGCAACTGACTAGAAGTTCATGTGCTTTAAATGCTCTTATACATATTTCAGTGTTTGTATTCTGTACATTTAAAAAACAATATATGCATGGTAATATTTTCATCTCATATTTATTTGTTAGATTTATTTGTAAATAATTACTGATGGTTAAAGGAATATTCCGGGTTCAATACAAGTTAATCTCAATCAGCAGCATTTGTGTCATAATGTTGATTACCACAAACATTAATTTTGTCTCATTCCAAGCACAAATGTGTGTTCCAGTGAGACACTTACAATGGAAGTCAATGGGGTCAATAATCTGTAAACATTAAAATACTCACTGTTTCAAAAGTATAGACACAAGACATAAACAATATGTGTGTTAACATGATTTTACTGTCATAAAATCACTTACTAACCGCATCTGTGGAAAGTTATAGACAATTTTACAACTTCAAACCCTAAAACGACTGTAAAAACGACATAATACACAAGCAGGTTTGGGAGGGTTACTTTTGAAATGTATTCCAATACAGATTACAGAATACATGCTGTAAAATGTAATTTGTAATGTATTCCGTTAGATTACTCAAAGTCAGTAATGTAATCTAAATACTTTGGATTACTTCTTCAGCACTGGTAGATTTTTTCACTTGTTTTGACTATAAAAACTCTGCCAGTACAGTAAGACAAAATACACATGTTAAAAATACATTCTCTGAAAAACCCAAATATCTTATGCAGTGTTGTTTCTAAAACAAGATAAATCAAATTGATCTTGTTTTAAGGATTTTTAGATATTTTTACAGGAAAACAATAAAAAAATTATCATCAAGAATATGATTTTTGCTCTAATATCAAAGATCTTACTAGAAAAAAAGAAATTATGATCCAACATGAATTTTCTTGATAAATAAATATGATCGTGTCTGGTAACAGGTGCATGTAAAATGGCTAGAAATAGCATTTTATCTTAGCGTAAAGCTGACAATTTACACAAGGTTTATTTCTATTTCTTCTGCTCCAAACTTACTTCAAACGTACTTCTCTGTCTGCTCGTATGAATGTAACACATCATAAGAAAGTGTTTCACCGCTGTTCAAATGCACTTTGGATCACATCATTTATATGTATAAATGTTTTCCATCTGAAAGGACTAAATATTAAATGAAACAAATGACAATAAAATGCAAAGTAATCTCTTCAGTAATCAAAATACTTTTTGAATGTAACTGTATTCTAATTACCAATGATTTAAATTGTAACTGTAGTGGAATACAGTTACTTATATTTTATATTTTAAATACGTAATCCTGTTACATGTATTCCGTTACTCCCCAACCCTGTACACAAATATACACAATAGACAAGTTGTAACAGAAGAATTAACGTAAGTGCTTTTATCAAATTATAAGCTTCCCTCTAAAATTGACCCCATTGACTTCCATTGTAAGTGTCTCACTGGAACACACATTTGTGCTTTTTTTAAAGAAAAGGAGGGACAAGTCGAAATTAATATTTGTGGTAATCAACATTATGACACAAATCCTGTCAATTGAGCTGAACTTGTATTGAACCCGGAATATTCCTTTAAAAAATCTGTAGCCTACAATTTGGATAAATAATGTGCATCGGTAACATTGCATGTTATTTGTGTGACTTTTTTTTTTTTTTGCTCTTAAAAATAGTTTGCCAAGCATAAAGCTGCATTTATTGTTTTTCCCACTGACTGTAAGTTCATTTAATTTTCTATATGTTCTTAGCTCAGTGTTTGTAATCTGTCCACTTAAAAATACATACGTATGGCATAAATTCAATATTTTCATCTCAATGTGTCTTATAAGCAGATGATTGTCCTTCAGTCTCTACACAAGTACCAACCGAGGCTTCATATTGTTGAAGTATCAGATGATGGCATTGAAAGCACAGGAAGAGATCCTAAGACTCAGATCTTCACATTTCCCGAGAACCAGTTCATCGCCGTCACAGCATATCAAAATACCGATGTACGTCTTTTCTTTTGAGACAAACATTCAAGAACACAGACTGCAAAAACACGATATACTTCAGATGATTTTTATGTTATTCTTTCCTTCCAGATCACTCAGCTCAAGATTGACCACAATCCTTTTGCGAAGGGTTTTAGAGATAATTATGATTTGTGAGTAGTCATCTTGTTTTTGCAATCACTGGTTTATCACTGACATTTTATTATTAAAATTGACCCATGCTTGAATTGCAGGATTTATACTGTTCCAGAGCGTGAAAGACTTACACCATCGCCAACAGATTCACCTCGCACACAACAGATTGTATCGAGCACACACTACACCATGCAACCATTCCTGCAGGATCAGTTTGTCAACAATCTGACTCCAAGTCGCCTTTACAACAGTGAACGGACAGTGCCGCAAACAAACGGCATGTTATCTCCTCAGGACGATGATGCTGGTGCCACACAGAGGTGGCTGTTGACTTCTGTCCAACAAACTAATGCCAACAAGTTAGAACTGACCGCATATGAGGGTGATTATTCCAGCTCCTTGCTGCCGTACAGTTTCAAATCTTTACCTCTGCAGAGCCCTCACTCTCTTGGCTACTATTCAGACTCTGCTTTTGCATCTGTGACTGCAGGATGGGGGTCAAGAGGCTCCTACCCGAGAAAAATGACCTCTGGCTTGCCATGGTCACCCAGGCCAAGTCCCACTGATTTCATTGATGAACAAACACCTGACAAAGACAAATCCAGAGAGGAAAGTGCATTTATTCCAACTGCAGCCTGGATGGAGACCGCACCATCTTTGAAACCTTTGGACTCTGTAGAACCAAGTATTTACTCGGTTGTATGTAAAAGGAGGAGAATTTCTCACGGCGAGTCCGGAAACGAGAACTCCCCAACAATCAAGTGTGAAGACTCAATAGCTTCAGAAAACATTAACAAGGACAATTCGTCCTCCGCCAGGGGTGTTGGCTATTATGCGTTCTATGCCAGTGCCTAAAGTGACTTCAGAGAGTCATTAATTGGCTTTTCTTATGCTCCATTATAGAGCTTCTGTACACTGTATATTGTCTGTAATTTTGATATTCTAATCTCTAGATGTGCTGAGGTATTTCAAATGTAATCCCCAATGATTTGATAGTGAATTGTGGATCTTCAAATCTGAGTTCATCAATAAAAGCTCACCCAGAAGCCAACAGTTTCTGTGCATTTGGAAAATGATGTGGTATACGTATTAAATGACTCCTATGATTTGCATGGGTACCTTTTATTTCTTAAAGTTTTTTTTAATAGACAGAATTAATACTAAGCAACACATAATATAGATGTGAACATTTTTTGCCAGAAATGTAACAAAGACAATTGGTGCTCTGTGAAATGTCACATTAAGAAATTAAAATACAAAGTGTCATGAACAACACCAGAATAGAGCAAAGACATAGAAACCCAAACAAATTGTGGACTCAGATCACAGCCATAGCAATTATTTAATGGTCTGTTTGTTTGTGTTTGTTTGTTTGTTTGTTTGTTTGTGATTTAACGGCATGCTAGCTTCCTATTATCATGGTGAAAAACAAGTTAAAATACAAGAAAAGGTTTAGTGATGAAAAGCCCATACAAATGTAAGTTTTATTTTTTGCTAAAAATTCTAAAACTGATTCAGGCCTGACTTTGTTAAAAAAAATATTTTCAAAGGTGTCAGCTGAAAAATAATAATAAAAGGAATTAAAACCGTTACAGTCCAATAAAATATGCTTCAGAGACGGTGGCCTCTTGCATGAGGCACATAATGGTGAATCTTCTCCTGATATCCAGTAAAAAAAAAATCTTATGCGTAAGCCTGGAGTGTCCTATTTGGCTATTTAATGGTCAGATTGAACCAAAATTAAGTAACAATCATTTAATTGGGAACAAAATATACATCAAATTAGGATTGAAGGATTTCGATTTCATAACAAAATTCCACCCAATTGGAATTGAAATTAACAAAATAAAATAGTAAAAAAACTAAATATTCAAAGTTTTATTAATTTAATTTTATTTAAAAAAAAATGACCATTTAAATTGATGGAATTTTGTTGTGAAATTCAAATGCAGAAGTCTTAAAAAATAGGCTAAAATATATTTTTGAGTGAAAAAACAGTGGTTCCACGGGGCCTCTGACAAATTATTTTAAATAAGATATATTAAAATATTTTATCTTTATGCTGAAATTAGCAGGCCCAGACAGAATCTGATGATTTTCTGTGCTGATTTGGAGAGAAAACCTGCGGAACTCTGCAGAAGGCACTTAAACTGAATAAAATGCATTAAATGGAGCTGAGAGTACCCAAATCAGGCAAAATATTTAATAAACAAACATGCAAAGAGTGGGGAATGTGTAAAACTTTTGTGAATGACAAAGGCTACAATTCTTCGGAATTCCACAGATTCCGTCTGGGCCTGGAAATGAGTTAAAATCATGATGGAAGCCTACAACATATGTAAACAAAATTAATTGTGATTAGTATTTTAATCCATTGACACTCCTTGAATCTGGGGCAGGGGCTCGGAGTCAAAGAGGTTGAGAACCACTTGAGATTTGAATAGCCAGCACACACTAATAAAGGAAAACCTCTTGGATTAGGTCCACCAGATATAGTGAGGAATTAGATATCAGTACCAAAAATCTAGAAATGAATTCCATATTAAAAATTTTACAAATAAAACTGTGGAAAATTTGAGATGGAAATTTTCCACATGAAAAGTGTTGAGTACACTGACCTCTAGTGTCAGAACACAGCAGTGAAATCTCACCGCAGATCACTGTTGAAAAGCAAACTGCAATTTAGCTTCAATTTATACGAATTAAATATAGATTAATCTATGGCAGCAAATCAATGCCAAAAATCCGCACTTGTTATTGACGCTCATCATTTTAGGGGGGATAAAACGGACAATAATGGGCCTCTATGGGAACTAGTAGTTGGGAACTACATAGTTTAAATCGAATTCCTCGCTGATGTAAGTGAAGTGATTCGAATCAACTGTCCACAAAAGATAATATCTTAATAATATCTTGATAATATCGCATATCTTGCAACTTGTGCGTTTTCTTACTTTGACCTCATTTTAAGCAGTAGTCCTGTCATTTGGAGGAAGCACTAACAGCAGGATGATCTCTGTGAAATGTCCACTTCTGAAGACAGCTTGACATCGATCAGGTTGTTCTGTGAAAGAATAGCTGAGAATTGATTGAAAACAAGTGTAGGAAGAGTTTTCGACAGGAATGGTTTTTTTGCTCCAGCCAGGTCTCCTAAGCAGCCAAATTGGCCTGGTTGCTAGGGAGGGTATAGTCACATGGGGTAACCTCCTCGTGGTCGCTATAATGTGGTTCTCGCTCTCGGTGGGGCACGTGGTGAGTTGTGCGTGGATGCCGCAGAGAATAGCGTGAAGCCTCCACACACGCTACGTCTCCGCGGTAACGCACTCAACAAGTCATGTGATAAGATGTGTGGATTGACGGTCTCAGACGTGGAGGCAACTGAGATTCTTCCTCCGCCACCGAGTCACTACACCACCACGAGGACTTAGAGTGCATTGGGAATTGGGCATTCCAAATTGGGGAGAAAAAGGGGAGAAAATAAAAGGAATGGTTTTGTTGGAGTACCTCAGGGGATATTTGATGTACCTCTAGTTAAGCCGTTTGGGTTATACAGTTGTACCTATTATGTACCTTGAAATGTACATTTGTATGTTTTGTTCCTCTATGAACAAAAATGAACCAGCACAGCACCTTTTTTTTTAACAGTGAGGTACCTATGGGTGGAAGTGCCGCCCCCTTTCTGAGTGGGCCCAACCAAAGTCTTTCTAGCAAGTACCCAGTCTCTGCCTGTACTCACGACCATGGAGGTCGTTCCCCAGTCTCTGCCTGTACTCATGACCATGGAGGTCGTTCCCAAGTCTCTGCCTGTACTCACGACCACAGAGGTCATTCCAGGTTTCTGCCAGTGTTCACAACCATGGAGGTCGTTCCCAAGCCTCTGCCAGTGTTCACGACCACAGAGGTTATTCCCAAGTCTCTGCCCATGCTCACGACCACAGAGGTCGTTCCAGAGTCTCTGCCAGTGTTCACGACCACAGAGGTCTTTCCCAAGTCTCTGCCCATACTCACGACCACGGAGGTAATTTCCCAGACATCCAGGACTCTTAGCCTTGAGCCTCCCAAGGTTCCGCCTTCCACAGCGTCGGCCCGTGAGCCTCCCAAGGCTCCGCCTTCCACGGCTTCGCCCCACGAGCATCCCACAGCTCCGTCTTCCACAGCTCCGCCCTCTGAGTCTTCCACGGCTCCGCCTGCCTTCTTCCAACCTCTCCAGGCCCCGCCTGCCTTCATCGAGCCTCTCCAGACTCTGTCTGCCTCCATCAACCCTTCCTTGGCTTCGCCCTCTGTGTCTCCTACTGCTCTGCCCTCAATCCCTGGATCTCCACCTCCTACGGCTCTGCCCATTCCACCACAGTCTCCACCACCTGTGTCTCAAATCCTCAAGTTCTCATGGCTCCACCTTCTATGGCTCTGCCCCCTAAGCCACCACGTCCTGCTACCAGATCTCCTCCTGTCCCTGCTCTGAGACCGCCTCCCAGGCCTCCAGATCCTGTCATTGCTCTGTGGCTGCTCCCCAGACCTCCCGATTCTATCCCAGCCCTGAGGCCGCCCCCCAAACCTCCTGACCCAGTCCCTGCCCTGTGGTCACCCCCCTGGCCACCTGATTATCTTCCTCACCTTCTGCATCATCCTACCCTCCGCATCCGTCTTTGGGGCACCAGGAGTCACCCCTTTAAGGGAGGTGGTTATGTCACTGTTAATCTCTGTTATGTTTTCAAGGACTCTAATTTTGTAATGGTTTTTGTCCTCTGTCTTTAGTTTCCCCTGAACTACATTTCCCATGATTCTTTGCCCTCATCACAGCCATGTGTTCCCTATCATTGTTCCCAGGTGTTCTGTGTTTGGTCATTACCCTAGTTTGTATATATACCCTTTAGTTTCTATCAGGTTTGGTCAGTTCTCGAATGTCTGTCGTTTCCTGAATGTGTGTAGTCTAGAGTTCATTTGGTTCTTTGTGTTCTCCTCATTGTTTGCTATCTTCATTACCTTCATTAAAAGCCTGCGAATAGATCCTTGCCTCTCATCTCATATCTACTACACAATCGTGACAGTTAGTAAGTGATTTTATCACTAAAAACATGTTAACACACATATTATTTACGTCTTTTGTCTATACTTTTGAAACAGTGAGTATTTTAATGTTTATGGATTGACCCCATTGACTTCCATTGTAAGTGTCTCACTGGAACACAGATTTGTGCTTTTTTTAAAGACAAGGAGGGACAGGTCTAAACAATCAAATCAAATTTTATGTCACAAATGCTGTCGATTGAGCTCAACTTGTATTGAACCTGGAATATTCAAAACACTGATACCACACTGATTAAAAAAAAAGTGCTAACATTAACTTAATATGTAAGTATTCAAAAGTTTATTTGTGCTCATTTCAAATCAGCAGAAATATACGACACTTACCACACGTATAGTAAGCAATACATAAAACAAGAAGAACACTATGAGGACTGTCACAGCACTGAAGATATTGAGAAAGTTTAGAACCTGCGAGGTGATGACCTGAAAATATAAAACATGATTCAAACACTGACAACAATTCACACAGGAAGAACATTTTCTAAACAGAAAATAACAGATCTGTCCATCATAAGAAACATTTTGAATCAAAACTCTGATCATTATAATGGGATTTGGCACCAGAATGTTCATTTTGACATTTAAATATACAGTAAGATGCATAAATTCATACTA
This sequence comes from Myxocyprinus asiaticus, assembly GCF_019703515.2. Lineage (NCBI taxonomy): Eukaryota > Metazoa > Chordata > Actinopteri > Cypriniformes > Catostomidae > Myxocyprinus > Myxocyprinus asiaticus. Next base: position 819,692 of record NC_059358.1, on the reverse strand, counting down.
ACCAGACATGCGTTGCGGGTGCATGCAGCTTTAGCTGTTATAACTCCTGTCAAAATTAACTGGAGAGAGGCAAAGCAATAGAAATAATACTTTTAAGATTCAAACAGAACTACACTTACATAGCAAGCTGGTATTAACTAGAAGAGAAGTGTTGAACCACAGCGGTATGTTTTGCCCCCAGAACTGCTGGGTTGATTTTCAGGATGGGCACCTGGCTTTGATTCTGTGATGTAAAAAGGTGATGTGGATTGTTCCAGTTGGACCGGAGAGTTGATCACTTCAGCTTTTCTTGAAATCTTTAAACACAAAGAGTGAAATATATGTTAGTCCCACATCATGTGCTAAGATTATTCAGGCCAGGAACCAGACATCATTGTTGACTGGAATTCTTTTAGTGGAAAAAACATATTTACCTGCATGCAGTGTTACCCTCACACCCAAGACAGCACTTACAGATGGTCTTTATTTAATTGATGGTGATTAAGTAAAGGTTTATTATTTGTAGGTTTAAAGTTGCCCTCTCTGTAGCCTTTAGCCTCCTTGTTAATGCACCCGCCTCCCACGCAGGAGATGCTGGCTCGAGTCCTGTATCCGGTCACAGTGGTGCTGTGACCCGGATGGGAGTGAGGTTTAGGGGGGTGAGTGTAACAGGAGCCAGCTGGTATACAATAGCTGTGCGGTATGTGTTAACCTCACTCCCCTGGCCTCAAGAGGTGCCTCCTCATTAGCGCACTACCTCCCATGCCGAAGACCCTGGTTCAATCCCGCTCGAAGCGGGTTGAGCAGGAGTGGTGCCGTGTCCCGGATGGGAGTGAGGTTTAGGGGGGTGAGTGTAACGGGAGCCAGCTGGTATGCGATCACTGTGCGGTATGTGTTAACCTCACTCCCCTGGCCTCAAGAGGTGCCTCCTCGTTAGCGCACCGCCTCCCATGCCGGAGACCCCGGTTCAAATCCCGCTCGAAGCAGGATGAGCAGGACCGGTTACAGTGGTGCCGTGACCTGGATGGGAGTGAGGTTTAGGGGGGTGAGTGTAACGGGAGCCAACTGGTATGCAATAGCTGTGCAGTATGTGTAAACTTCACTCCCCTGGCCTCAAGAGGTGCCTCCTCATTACTTTTTGAAAGATTTCTTGTTGAGGAGGAAGATGAGGAGACTGACATTGACTTTATAAAACATCTTCATCACAGCAACTCCCTCATACTGTAACTGCAACAGATCCTACACACAGACAGACACACATTATTTATCATGCTTTAGAACCTTTTATCCTGAAGAAGGGAAATAAGCAGTATTAAAGCATCAGGTTACTGTTGAGCTCAGATGATGTCTCTGTGTAAAGATGCATAAAAGCATTACTAAAACATGCCAGTTCTGATCCACATCACCTCTTAGTATCACAGGCCCCTAGTATTAAATGCAGATCACTCTTAAGATGTGTGCTAGTTGTCAAGACAACAGTAATGTTTGTCAGCTGCCCACAAGAATAAACAATCAACATTTGAGATGTGTTGCACTGTTGCAGTGTGCAAGGTTTCCTGCAACTGTGATTCCTGTGCAAATACATTTGTGTAAATGCACCATTTTGCTGCAGCTCCTATGATGTCTTTGAAGTGTAAAGTGGTCTATAGAGTCTGTGATGCAGCTCACCTGATATTTGAGAGGAAATATTTCCATATCCACACCCATAAAACGAGCTTTCACCAGGAATGTTCTGTCCTTCTCACAATGTCAAAGATCACGTTTTTAAACCTACAGACAGACATGGTGAACAGTGAAAATTGAAGCAGCAAAGCACCACAGCAACACGTGTATTTATTTAATTAAATTGCAGCCTTTTGTGGTTTAATAATCACACGTGGACATATCAACATTTTTTAAATTTTTTTCCCAATTTTTTCCCAATGCGCTCTAAGTCCTCATGGTGGCCTCAATCCAGGTGGCAGAGGACGAATCTCAGTTGCCTCCGCATCTGAGACCGTCAGTCCGTGCATCTTATCATGTGGCTTGTTGAGCACATTACCGCGGAGACATAGCGCGTGTGGAGACTTCACGCTATTCTCAGCAGCATCCATGCACAACTCACTACACACCCCACCAAGAACCTAAGATAATAGGACCTATCATGTTTTTAATTAGATTAATTGTGCATTCATTTTTTCCCCAAATATGTCAAGTTCGTTTGTGAGTATTTGTAAGCCGTCGTGGTACTTTTGACAATCCTAATAATGTGATACATTGTTCGACGAAGTAATCTATAAAGTAATCTGATTGCAATTTTAGAAAAGCAGTTAGTAATTGAAATGCATCACTTTGTTCGAGTAACTTAACCCTAACCCAACACTGATATTGAGTTAAGATGCAAACTAATTGTTCAATAAGTGCTTTGAATGGATTCATTGAAATAAACCATTCAAAAGAACCAAGTTGCAGAGATGAATAAAATTCAAAAGAACAATTCACAGACCAATCAGCTGTGAGCTCCAGCAGACTTCAGCAATGGTTAAATGGGTGAACAACATGTATCCTACTTAATTTTCAATGGAAATCCACTGGTATAAAAATTTATTTATTATATAATTATTATAATGTTATTGTTGCTAATGTGTTGCAGTCAAGACCACCTAAACCGAAACCAAGTCAAGATCAAGACCAGAGTGTATCGAGGCTGAGACAAGACCAAGACTTTGAGGGGTTGAGACCAAGTCAAGACCAAGACCAAGGCAGGGGCAAGACCAAGTCAAGACCAAGACCAGACCAGTGCGAGTCCCACACTGCATGACACACTTACGATAAAATGTGGAACATGCAAACCATAGGCACTCCTCAAATTTATCTGAAAGATCCACATTCCCATAAAAACACCCACAGAAAACAAATGAAGATTCATCTTCATTCACCTATTTTATTGCCATATATATATATATATATATATATATATATATATATATATCATGATATACTGATACATATACACATATATACATACACACACACACACACACACATATATATATATGTGTGTGTGTGTGTGTGTGTGTGTGTGTGTGTGTGTGTGTGTGTGTGTATGTATCAGTGTACCATGATAAATGTCTTGATAAATTAATCAGAAGGCATTGCAGAGGTGAATTTTATGTGTGTGAATTTTCCTTTGTTTTCTATTAGCAAAGAAATACAAACAAACACTAAGGAGCTGAAATCAACTTGACCATCTTTATTCAACACTCCTTTTCTAAGTTTTACCATCCACCTAAAACAACAAAAATTTTGTGCAAGCATCACATCAGGTTTTCTACATGATTCTTCCCCTAGAAACCATCATTCAGTACAGAATATATCAAACAATTGTTCAATACTTAAGTCTTCACTGTTCTCTGTCTTTTCTCAAACAATATAGTAAGTTTGTTGTTTTTGAACCAACAACAAGCCTTGTATAAATGTGTGCAATTTATAAACCACATAGCAGAGAAGGAAAGCAAATGGCCTTCTGTCCATACTGCGACAACAACCAGCATTATTTGAACAGCTGTGAGAATTTTAAACAGCTTAGTAAAGAGCAGAAGGTGGAATGGGTTAAGGGCCACAACAGGTGCTGGCACTGTGGGCGTGGCCATTAAGCTGCCAACTGCACATTGAAGACCTCCTGCCCAACTTGTAATAGGAAGCAGCTTCTCATCATGCATGAGGTGAATAATCAGAATAAAGCTTCAGAGCAATTACCATCATCCAGTGCAGTGTTATATATTGACCGCCCAACCGGCAACAACAAAATTCTGTTAAAAGTGAGCAAGGTTCTGCAACGCAATGGCAACAGAATGATGGAGGGCTTTGCAGTGCTGGATGATGGATCTGAGCAGACTGTCATCCTACAGGAGGCAGTGCAGAAACTCAGATTGGAGGGCCAACCTGCCGCATGAGGCAGGACACACAAGTCATTCATGGGGCAACTGTGACCTTCACCGTGTCCTCGACAGCTAACCCCAACAAAACATATAAGATCCGTGGGGCTTTTACCGCTAAAGCTTTGGGTCTTGTGGAGCTCACCTAACCCTAACCCTAACCCTAACCCTTCTGTTCTACAGAAGAAATACAAGCATCTTGCTGGCCTTCCACTTCAAAAGCTCAACAAGGTATGCCCGGTGCTTCTCAATGGCTCTGACTGTCCCCACCTCATTACACCCATAGAGCCTATCAGACTGGGTCCCCCTGGAGGTCCTGCAGTGGTGAAAACGCATCTTGGTTGGACACTACAAGGTCCAGCTCAAGACCTGAGTAGCTGCCTTCCCCCTCAACATTGCCTGTTCACCACATTGCTGCCTGTTAGTGATCTCTATTCCAATGTAGAGAAGTTGTGGCAAATGGACGTTCTATCATATCAGAGTGAGAAGGAGGTCAAAAGATCATGCCAAGACCATGAGTCCATCCAATTTCTACAGGTAAAGACAATGAGAATGGACATTAACGGTTGCCAGAGATATGTTACACCGCTTCTCCATGTTATGAACATGACATGCCTCCATGCACCCAAGGAAGCTGTCCTGCCTCAACTGAGGGGAATTGAGAAACGGCTGGAAATAAATCCAGACCAGGCAGCAGTATACAAAGAGTAGATATGTAGGCAAGCTAGAGCAAACTGGCTACATTGTGAAGCTCAAGAGTCCTGGTACATCCCTCATCATATGGTGCAGCATAATGGGAAGAACCGTTTGGTATTTAACTGTTCATTCTCATACCAAGGATACAACCTGAATGAGCTCTTACTTCCTGGCCCAACACTTAGTCCATCACTTTTGGCGGTACTTCTGCATTTCCGAGAACATTCCATTGCTATCAGCAGTGATATCCATGGGATGACCCATCAGGTACACCTTCTTCCAGAGGATAAACCCCTTCTAAGATTAATCTGGAGAGACATGCATAGAGACAGGCATCCAGATGTATATGAATGGCAGGTACTCCCTTTTGGGACAACGTGTAGTCCTTGCTGTGCCACGTTTGCTTTGCAGAAGCATGTTCTGGATCACAGCCAGCCTGGAGAAGTCACATGCTTCTCAGTGGAGAAATCCTTTTATGTGGACAATTGCCTCCAGAGTTTTGCTGCAAGTGATACAGCCAAGAATCTAGTAGACAAGCTTTGTAACCTTTTAGGGTCTGGAGGCTTTGATCTACGGCAGTGGGCCAGCAATGACCCCTCAGTAATCAGTCACCTGCCTTCTTCTGCACAGTCACTAAGCAGCGTTCTATGGCTTGGAGAAGGCCAACAGAAGGCTCAAGATTCAACCCTTGGCTTACATTGGCATTGCCTGTCAGACCCTCTCTCTTATAAGAACTGCCAAACAGCCAACCAAGTGCCCACCATGCAGAACATATACCACATCCTCGCTGGTCAATATGACTCCCTCGGTATCATCATACCATACACCACACAGGCTAAGGTGATGGTAAAGAGGCTGTGGGACAAGAAGAGAGAGTGGGATGATCCTCACCTTTCAGAGGACCTATTAGAGTCTTGGAGATCTTGGGAAAGTGTGTTGAAAGACCTGCAGCACATCACTTTGCCAAGGTGTCACTGTAGCAAAGAACTAGATCACATCACCAGTATGAGACAGATTCACATTTTCTGTGATACCTCAGAGCGAGCCTATGGCTCAGTGGCTTATTTAAGAACAGAAAGCCATGAAGGCAGAGTGGAGGTAGCCTTTTTAACTGCTAGATCCTGTGTAGCCCCCAAGAAGCAACAGAGAGTTCCACCAGACACTGGTGCCCAGCTCGCTGAAGTTCTGAAGAAGGAACTAACCCTGCCTATCAACGGTGTCACACTGTGGACTGACTCCACCACAGTACTCACCTGGTTGTTGTCAGATTCCTGTCAATATAAGGTATTTGTGGGCACCAGAGTGGCTGAAATACAAGCTCTAACAGGATCTGAAACCTGGAGGTATGTGCAGTCATGAGACAACCCTGCAGATGACATCACAATAGGAAAATATTTCTGTGAAAATGCCAGAGAAAGCAGATGGAATCAAGGGCCAACATTCATCATACAGCTGCCAGACAGCTGGCAAGAGGATGCCATCCACCCTATTGTCCTCGACCCACATCACCCGATCACCAATTAATCATAAAGGACTATGATGATCAGCTGCATCATCCTGGGCCAGAAAGGGTGTTTGCGGAAATCAGGAGGAAATACTGGGTGCTAAGAGGACGTGCCACAGTCAGACAATATCAGCGGAAGTGTGCTGAGTGCCAGAATGGAGGGGGAAACCACATTCACCAAGGATGGCTGATCTCCCACCTGCCAGACTAAGAATCAAGCTAACCAGTTTTCTATTCAACCGGTGTCGACTGCTTTGGACCATATGTCATAAAGTTGGATGTAGGAATGAAAAGCGATAGGGAATCATCTTTAAGTGTATGACTTCTTGAGCAGTGCATCTTGATCTCCTCACTAGTCTGGACTCTGATTCATTCCTAATGGCTCTATGGCGCTTTATCTCCAGGCGATGTAAACCCTTTGAAATTCTTTCAAATCAGGGCACCAATTTCAAAGGTGGAGAAAGAGAACTGAAAGAGTCATTCAGTGCCCTTCAATTAGACCTCCAAGCTCATCTCGCCCACCAACAAATACAATTCGGCTTCAATCCACCCAGTGCACTACACTTTAGTGGATGTTGGGAGAGAGAGGTTCGCTCTCTAAAAACTGCACTGCAGGTCACTCTTGGAGCACAAATCATAACAGAGGAAGTTCTGAGAACTGTGCTCATTGAAATTGAAGGCATCCTCAACTCCAAACATATTGGCTACATTTCTTCTGATATTGCTGACCCTGATCCAGTGACTCCTAACATCCTGCTGATGGGGTGGCGAGATGCATCACTTCCACAAATGGTGTATCAGGACTCTGAACTTCTGAGCCGTAGAAGATGGAGACACAGCCAGCTATTAGCGGACCACTTATGGAGGCACTTTATCCATTATCTGCCCAGCCTGCAGGTTCGCCAGAAATGCAAAAGAGAAGAAGCCGATCTGCAGGTTGGAAGCACAGTCATGATTGTGGACCAGCAGCTACCCTGTGCCTTTTGGCCTGTAAGGAAGACTACCAAGATCTTTCCTGGGACAGACAAAAGAAGTCAGCAGAGATACGAGTGAAGGGCAAGACTTACAAATGGCCAGTGACCAAACTCATCTGCCTGCCACCCCTACCTGATTAACGCTGTCCCCTTTACAACCACTCTTTTATATTGTTCAAATTCACATAGTAAATTTGGGGGTGGCTGTTAAAAAGGTCCTGTTTCTTTACTACATGGACTCTTTCAAGCACCCCTCTCTGAGTGTGTGACATCACTGTTCTGACCGGACAAGACTGTAGTCATTCAACAAATCCGAATCAGCAGTATACTTGAGACAAGTTTTTTCAGCTGATGTAACGTAACTTTATATACATTAGCTACATAGCTTTATGTGGCCTGTCTCATCATTGTTTATCACAAGCAAAAACGTAACTTGGGAACAACTATTTGTCACTACATGCCCTGTCCCCTCAGTCTATCACAAAGTTAACACTGCATTAGCTACATCCCTCAGTATATGTTAACTAAATTAGGTAGCTTGCACACCTAACTAGGTAGCAAATAGTTGGCAAGCAACTGAAACTAGCGCCCTAAAAAACAGTAAATGCATACAGGTAGGTAGCTAATATGTATGGCTAATACTCGCTAAATGTCTTTGGGTGAGGGGTGAAGACAAGGGCATAAATTTGTCTTGAACATTGGGAGGGGGTTGTAGTGTGAAGCATTTACATATTTCCATTGCTCCCCCTCTTGAGCGAACTTGCACACCACAGACAGCAGCAGCATGCTGGAGTGAACTGAATGACAAGGGAAAAAAACACATCAATGAGCAGCATTATAAACAGATTGATTAAAGGATTAGTTCACCCAAAAATGTAAATTCTCTCATCATTTACTCACCCTCACGCCATACCAGATTTCTATCTTCTACAGAACACAAGCAAAGATTTTTAGAAGAATATTTCAGCTCTGAAACTTTGAAGCTCTAATCCATATGACTCCGGTAGTTTAATCCATGTCTTCCGAAGTGATATGAGAGGTGTGGGTGAGAAACAGATCAATATTTAAGTCCTTTTTTACTATCAATCTCGACTTTCACTTTCACATTCTTCTTCTTTTGTTTTGGCGATTCGCATTCTTCTTGCATATCACCACCTACTGGGCATGGAGGACAATTTATAGTAAAACAATAATTAAATTTTGCTCACCCACACCTATCATATCTCTTCTGAAGGCATGGATTAAACCACTGGAGTCGTATGGATTAGAACTTCAAAGTTTCAGAGCATAGATATTCTTCTAAAAATCTTCATTTGTGTTCAGCAGAAGAAAGAAAGTCATACACATCTGAGATGAAATGAGGGTGTGTAAATGATGAGAGAATTTTCATTTTTTAGTGAACTGTCCCTTTAAAATGTCTTCTCTTTTCCAGCCGTTTAGAATGACTAAACATTGTTTTTTCTGTTTATAAGGGTCTGCAGTGAATTGTTTTTTGTTAAGAAGGGCTGGGCGATATATAGAACATAAAGTTTCACGTCTCACTGGCCTTCCACTGCACCTCTCAGCTGTGAGCCACCGTTACAGTACTGCACACGGCCTACATGGGGAGACAGAGCATTCCACATACACAACACAACTGAGTGTCTGCTGGGATAGAATACTAGTGTGCTTCTTACTGCACTGTTATGTACACAATAGTTCACCTGTATCTCATCATGCGTCAGGCAGGTGCTGTTCTGGATGAACCCCTGAGGTCTCTCCCAGTTTCTGCAGAAAAAAGAAATAAGAGCTTCTGTCCAGCAGTTTCGTCCTCATCCACAGACTCCTGTTATCACCTGCACACGCACACATTTAAAAAAGGTGCAATCCACTGCAACTTTAAGCATTGGGGCTTTAAAATAAAGCATATGGATATTTACATACTGACTTATGAATTTAAAACAAGGATAATGTTTTTATGTTGTGTAGTGTTTTATGTTTGCATTGAGCTCTGCATGGGCATTAAAGGAATATTCCGGGTTCAACACAAGTTAAACTCAATTAACAGCATTTGTGGTATAATGTTGATTACCACAAAAGTTAATTTTGACTCGTCCCTCCTTTTCTTTAAAAAAAGCACAAATCTGTGTTCCAGTGAGACAGACAGACGCACACACACACACACACACACACACACACAACAAAGTCCCCACAATGTCAAAAATTTCGGGTTTTACTATCCTTATGGGGACATTTGGTCCCCACAAAGTGATAAATACCCGCATACACACACACACTTACACACACACACAAGAGCACACACACACTCACATGCTTACACTCACACACACACACACACACACACACACACACACACACACACACACTCACACTTACACACACACACTCACACTTACACACACAAACACTTACACACACACACACACACATCACACACATACTCACACACACACACACACACACACACACACACTTACACACACTCACAAACACACACACACACATACACACACTCACACACACACACATCACACACACACACACACACATCACACACATACTCACACACACACACACACACACACACACACATCACACACATACTCACACACACACACACACACACACACTTACACACACTCACAAACACACACACACACACATACACACACACACACTCACACACACACACACACAAACACACACACACACACTTACACACACACACACACACACACACACACACTTATACACACTCACACACACACACACACACTTACACACACACACTTATACACAGACACACACATTTTTACATTTAAAAATACAATGGGTGTTCTGTTTTTTTGTTTTTGTTTTTGTTTTTTTTGTTTTTTTAACTTTCTTTCTGTGTTACATAAATACATAAAAATGTAATTATACCAACCCCTGGGCATGAAAACATTGTTAATTGCACAAAAAGACTGTATTACATGAGACACAAAGTTGTCTTCCTCCAGGGGGCGCTTTGCCGCTCCATTCGTCCGCATTTAACTATCAGAATGTTTTTTGTCTCATTGCAGACATTTTTACGCTAGATAGTTAGTTTTAACAAAAACTGTTAATTGCAAGGATTCAAACATGTGAATGGAAATAAGCCTCAGCAGTCTCTCTAAAAGTATTTTTTAAATCATCATCCAGTAATATCAAATAACTGTGATTGGCCCATCCCGGCCAGCGCTGAAAAAAGTAACAAGTATCACGTGACAGCACCACTTCTCGAAGCACGTCTCTTGGTGTTTTCAAATCAGTGGGCGTTTCCAAACAAGATTGGCGTTTCCAAACTATCCAATGAAAGTAGGGAATCTCAATGCTTTGAAAACGCCCACTGAGTGGGAAAAGCCCATTTTTGTTCTGCAGTCTCTGTCTATGCGCTGTCTCGGATGCGATCCTCTGGATGATAATTTACTCATGATTAATGATACTGACAAACTTTAATAACCACTGAAATAAAAAACTGACCTTTCTGTCATATTAACTCACCCTTGTCGTTCTAACCCTAACTATTCGAGAATATAATCTGAAAATAGATTTTTCTATAGCACAAAATGATTCATGAAGAGGAATATGTGGGAAAAGTGCCTGTGGATGCGATTGTGAGGGGACCAGTCACTCCATTACAGTGAAATAACACTGAGGTGGGTTTTTGATTTATTTTTATTCTCTCACTGAATTTTTATTTTATTTTTTGTATTTTTTTTGCATTTATATAATATATATGTCGCATTTTTGCATCATGATTTTTAAGTAAATTCAACTTATGGTCATTTTATGTCAGCATAACTAGAAAACCTTTGTTAGATAAACACAAATGCATCAGTTCATTCAACTTTATTTACTTAAAAAGGTGTCACACGAATAAGATTTAACAACTAATAGCACGCTGTTTGAAATGAACATTATTGTTTATTGTTTCTACTTAACGTAATTGGCTTAAACGAAGATAATGAGTGAGGTCAGTCATTAAACAATTGATTCCCCAAAGATGTGCAGATAAAGTTGCACTTCAGCTACAAACATTCACATGTGCAAAGAAAAATTACATGTATTGAACAGGATCCAACTTCAGTAAAGAGAACACTATAATCACCCACAAACAACTAATCACAGTAAAACAACATCAAAAAGAGCTCAAATCTCTATTAATTCTGAACAACAACTAAAAAATGCCCCAATAAGTTCCTTTTGACAAAACAAATGTGGATAAATTATTCAAGCGCAAGAGCTTATGTACAGTATGTTACCCACAACCTCTGTACTTTTAATTTAAATTTTATGGATTTTTTTAGCTTTATGGAGCTTTTGTTTCTTTCATCACATTTCTAGTGGGTCAGAAGTTTACATACACTTTGTTAGTATTTGGTAGCATTGCCTTTAAATTGTTTAACTTGCGTCAAATGTTTTGGGTATCCTTCCACAAGCTTCTCACAATAAGTTGCTGGAATTTTGTCCCATTCCTCCAGACAGAACTGGTGTAACTGAGTCAGATTTGTAGGCCTCCGTGCTCGCACACGCTTTTTCAGTTCTGTCCACAAAATTTCCATTGCATTGAGGTCAGGGCTTTGTGATGGCCACTCCAATACCTTGACTTTGTGGTCCTTAAGCCATTTTGCCACAACTTTGGAGGTATGCTTGGGGTCATTGTCCATTTGGAAGACCCATTTGCGACCAAGCTTTAACTTCCTGTCTGATGTCTTGAGATGTTGCTTCAATATATCCACATCATTTTCCTTCCTCATGATGCCATCTATTTTGTGAAGTGCACCAGTCCCTCCTGCAGCAAAGCACCCCCACAACATGATGCTTCCAACCCCATGCTTCACGGTTGGGATGGTGTTCTTCAGCTTGCGAGCCTCACCCTTTTTCCTCCAAACATAATGATGGTCATTATGGCCAAACAGTTCAATTTTTGTTTCATTAGACCGGAGGACATTTCTCCAAAAAATAAGATCTTTGTCCCCATGTGCACTTGCAAACTGTAGTCTGGCTTTATGGCGGTTTTGGAGCAGTGGCTTCTTCCTTGCTGAGCAGCCTTTCAGGTTATGTCGATATAGGACTCGTTTTAGTGTGGATATAGATACTTGTCTACCTGTTTCTTCCAGCATCTTCACAAGGTCCTTTGCTGTTGTTCTGGGATTGATTTGCACTTTTCACACCAAACTACGTTCATCTCTAGGAGACAGAATGTGTCTCCTTCCTGAGCGGTATGATGGATGAGTGGTCCCATGGTGTTTATACTTGTGTACTATTGTTTGTACAGATGAACGTGGTACCTTCAGGCATTTGGAAATTGCTCCCAAGGATGAACCAGACTTGTGGAGGTCCACAGTTATTTTTCTGAGGTCTTGGCTGATTTCTTTTGATTTTCCCATGATGTCAAGCAAAGAGGCACTGAGTTTGAAGGTAGGCCTTAAAATACATCTACAGGTACACCTCCAATTCAGTACACCTCCTATCAGAAGCTAATTGGCTATTTGTCTAAAGGCTTGACATCATTTTCTGGAATTTTCCAAGCTGCTTAAAGGCACAGTTAACTCAGTGTATGTAAACTTCTGACCCACTGAAATTGTGATATAGTCAATTAAAAATTAAACAATCTGTTTGTAAACAATTGTTGGAAAAATTACTCATGCCATGCACAAAGTATATGTCCTAAACGACTTGCCAAAACTATAGTTCCCTATCTGTCACTCACTCGACGTTGGTGTCGATGTAGTGACACTAGGGGTCACTCTTGGGAGCCCGAGACACCTCTGGTCTTTGATAAAAGGCCAATGAAAATTGGCGAGTGGTATTTGCATGCCACTCCCCCGGACATACGGGTATAAAAGGAGCTGGTATGCAACCACTCATTCAGATTTTCTCTTCGGAGCCGAACGGTCATGCTCATTGAGCTGAATACTACTGTTCATTCACCTCTGCTGGATCTGACAGCGCATTTCAGCGGCTTCTCCCCCCTCTGCACTGGTGCACTGCAGAGAACGCCCCTGGGCGCTTCGGCAGAGAAACTAGAGAGTATATTTTCTGAAAGAGCATTTTTCCCCTCTAAAAGAGTATATATTTCTCTAAAAGAGCGCACACACGGAACTTTTTTTAAAGACGCGTCTTTTTAAAGATGCCTTTCCTTTGTGTGTTATTCCTGGTTGTGCTCGTTATCTCTCGCCTTCTAATGGTCACGATCACTGTCTTTCGTGTTTGGGCACTGCTCATGCGGAGACAGCGTTTGCGGATGGTCATGTTCTCATTGCGAGAATATGTCCATGGCAACGTTGCAGTCGCGGCTCGCCTTCGTAAGAAAGCGAGCCACCCCAGAGGCTCCCGCCTCGGTCCTTTTACCCACGGGTATGAGGCCAGCACGGCTAGCACTGGGGGCGATTTGGGGACCCCAGTGGGACCGCCTCCACCGGGTATCCCCCCTCGGACCTCCCATTCCCCAGCACGCTCGTCTGCCCCGATCGGGCTTCCGGGTGAGTCCGCCGGCTCGTCTCACGGCGAGTTCGACCTCTTATTCGGAGCCCGCGAAAATGATGAGCTCTCGAGCGCAGCATCGGAGAGCGGGCTCGTCCAGTCAGAAGCCTCAGCTGGGCTCCTCCCTTCAGGGTCGATTGCCCAGTCACAGGCTGACGCGGAGATGACAACATGCTTTCCCGGGCAGCCGCGAGCGTCGGTTTGAGTGGATTTCACCGCTCTTCCCTGAATCCTCGTGGCTCGGTGACTGGTTCCTGGGCTCACGGCGCCGCTCAAAGCCACGCCCCGCCCCTGTTTCTTTCTTCCCGGAAGTGCATGAAGAGCTGACAAGGTCGCGGGAGGCACTTTTTACTGCCCTGTCCCGATCTTTTCAGCTTCCCCGCCCTCACTACCCTCGATGGTGGGGTGGCCAAGGGCTATTCGACAATCCCCCGGTGGATAAAGGCGCTCGCGGTGCACCTATGCCCGCAGAGCGCCGCCACCTGGCGCAGGTGCCCAAAGCCCCCGTCCAAGGCCTGTAGATTTACGTCGCCTCTGATGGCCAAGGCCTACGGTGCCACTGGACAAGCTGCCTCCGCCCTGCACGCCATGACTCTCCTGCAAGTCCGCCAAGGTGCTAAAGGAAATGCACGAGGGTAGTTCCGCCCCGGGATTGATGCAGGAACTGCGCTCTGCGACCTACCTCGCTCTCCGAGCGACAGAGGTCACGGCGCGGTCTCTCGGGCGGACGATGGCCACACTAGTGGTCACCTTTGGCTCAACCTGGTCGAGATGGGTGAGGCCGACAAGACACGATTCCTTGCTGCCCCCATTTCCCAGGCGGGCCTATTCGGTGACACTGTCGAGGACTTTGCCCAGCAGTTCTCGATGGTAGAGCAGTAGATGGATGCTAGCCGGCATATCCTGCCCCGGCACGGCTCAAGATCCCGCACCCCATCTACTCATCACCAAGGGCGTCCCCCTGCGGTGACTGCACCGGCTCCGCCGCAGTCCACCCCTTCAGCCCGGCCCCGGCGTGGAGCCCACCACAGGAAGCAGACGCCACCCGTCTCGCGGCCGCCCAGAACCCGTGAAAGGCTTCAAAGCGCCCTTGAGATGGGCAACCCAGGGACAATGAAACCCGCTGCTCTGGAGCTGGTAAGCAGATCTTCATCTTTTTGTTACCTTTTGCATTTAATTGCACTGCATGCCCAAGTGGCTGCAGTACTCAAGAGCTCAGCAAGAGCGGTTTCCTTGTTCCCTGGGTCATGTATCCAGTGTGTACGGCCGTCATCACGACCACTGTCCACCACTCCATTTGGCAGGTTTGGTGCTCCAGCGGTGGTCTCCCGCCATGAGCGCCCAGCTGTGGCACAAATCCACCCCCGATGTGACAGTCTCCACGGGTCACGAGGACAGGCCTCTTCCTCCCCCGTCCCAGGGTGTTCCGGGGGTGGTCACAAGGAGCCAGGTAAGTGCTTCGATGTCCTTAGACTCAGCACGGCCACAACGTGGTGTGGCACCTCGAGCTCTACCCGCCGTGAGGCCCCATCTGCCGGTACATCCGATGACATTGTCTCTTTGGTCCCCCTTGCGCGGAACTTGGACGCATGGCTTGTGCTTTCCAATCCGTCACGAGGGCTGGTCCGGACCATCCGACTCGGCTGCGATTCACTTCGCCGGGCATCCGCCCAGGTTCAGCGGTGTCCACTTCACCTTGGTGAAAGACGAAAACGCTGCTACCTTGCGTGGAGATCGCTACCCTCCTATGGAAGGGCGCGATAGAACCTGTCCCTCCAGCTGAGATGAAGAAGGGGTTTCTTCAGCCCCTACTTCATCGTACCGAAAAAAGGCGGTGGGTTGAGGCCAATCTTGCACCTGTGAGTTCTAAACTAGGCTTTACACAGACTCCCGTTCAAGATGCTGACGTAAAAACACATTCTGGCAAGCGTCCGGCATCAAGATTGGTTCGCGGCGGTAGACCTGAAGGATGCATACTTCCACGCCTCGATCCTTCCTCGACACAGACCATTCCTGCGGTTTGCGTTCGAGGGTCAGGCGTATCAGTACAAAGTCCTCCCTTTCGGCCTGTCCCTGTCTCCTCGCGTCTTTACGAAGGTCACCGAGGCTGCCCTTGCCCCGTTAAGGGAGGTGGGCATTCGCGTTCTCAACTATCTCGACGACTGGCTAATCCTAGCTCACTCTCGAGACGTGTTGTGCACACACAGGGATCTGGTGCTCTCACACCTCAGCCGACTAGGGCTTTGGGTCAACTGGGAAATGAGCAAGCTCCTCCCGGTTCAGAGCATCTCTTTTCTCGGTTTGGAGTTGGACTCAGTCTCCTTGACGGTGCGCCTTATGAACGAGCGCGCCCAATCGGTGCTGGCCTGTTTGAAGGCGTTCAAACAGTGAACAGCGGTTCCACTGAAACTTCTTCAGAGGCTCCTGGGGCATATGGCATCCTCGGCGGTGGCCACCCCACTCAGGTTGCATATGAGGCCGCTTCAGCACTGGCTACAGACTCGAGTCCCGAGATGGCCATGGCGCCACGGGACACACTGCATGGCCATCACGTTAGTCTGTCACCGTCTTTTCAGCCCTTGGACCGACCTCTCCTTCCTACGGGCAGGTGTTCCTCTAGAACTCGTCCCCAGGCGCGTCGTGGTCACGACAGACGCCTCCAAAACGGGCTGGGGCACCGTTTGCAATGGGCACGCAGCTGCCGGCCTCTGGATGGGTCCGCGACTGCATTGGCACATCAACTGCCTCGAGTTGTTGGCAATTCTGCTCACCCTGCAGAGGTTTCAGCCGTTGATCCAGGGCAAGCACGTGTTAGTTCAGACAGACAACACGACAACGGTAGCATATGTCAACTGCCAAGGTGGTTTGCGCTCTCGTTGTGTGTCACAACTCGCCCGCCGTCTCCTCCTCTGGAGTCAGCTGCACCTCAAGTCGCTGCAAGCCACTCAAATCCCGGGCAACCTCAACACTACGGCGGACGCGCCGTCACAACAGGTTACCCTCAGGGGAGAGTGGAGACTCCACCTTCAGGTGGTCCAGCTGATTTGGAGTCGATTCGACAGGCACAGGTGCACCTGTTCGCCTCCCAAGAATCCTCCCCACTGCCCGCTCTGGTACGCCCTGACTGAGGCCTCCCTCAGCATACATGCGCTGGCACACAGCTGGCCCCCTGGCATTCGCAAATATGCATTTCCCCAGTGAGCCTGCTTGCACAGACCCTGTGCAAGATCAGGGAGGACGAGGAGCAGGTTGTCCTGGTAGCACCCCACTGGCCCGCCCAGACATGGTGCTCAGACCTCATGCTCCTCGGGACAGCTCCCCCCTGGCAAATTCCCCTGAGGAAGGACCTTCTTTCTCAGGGAAGGGGCACCATCCGGCACCCGTGCCCAGACCTCTGGAATCTCCATGTCTGGCCCCTGGATGGGACGTGGAAGACCTAAGCTGTCTCCCACCTGCGATGGCAGACACGATCACTTAGGCTAGGACTCCCTCTACGAGGTGCCTGTATGCCTTTAAGTGGCGTCTGTTCGCTAAGTGGTGTTCTTCCCGTCGGGAAGACCCCCACAGATGCACAGTCAGACCAGTGCTTTCCTTCCTGAAAGAGAGGTTGGAAGGGAGGCTGTCCCCTTCCACCTTGAAGGTGTATGTTGCTGCCATAGCAGCACACCACGACGCAGTCGACGGTAAGTCCTTAGGGAAGCACGACCTGATCATCAGGTTCCTAAGAGGTGCCAGGAGGCTGAATCCCTCCAGGCCGCGCCTCGTTCCCTCATCGGACCTCTGTAGTTCTTCAGGGTCTAAAGAGAGCCCCCTTTGAGCCTTTGCAGTCAGCCGAGCTTAAGGCACTCTTCTTGAAGACTGCCCTCCTGACTGCGCTCACTTCCATCAAGAGAGTAGGTGACCTGCAAGCGTTCTCTGTCAGCTAAATGTGCCTGGAGTTCGGTCCAGGTTACTCTCACGTGATCCTGAGACCCTGACCGGGCTATGTGCCCAAGGTTCCCACCACCCCTTTAGGGACTAGGTGGTGAACCTGCAAGTGCTGCCCCAGGAGGAGGCAGACCCAGCCCTGTTGTCGCTGTGTCCAGTGCGCGCTTTCGCATCTATTTGGATCGAACGAAGAGCTTTAGAATCTCTGAGCAGCTCTTTGTCTGCTTTTGGTGCACAGTGGAAAGGAAGCACTGTCTCCAAGCAGAGGATCGCCCACTGGCTCGTTGATGTCATAACTATGGCATATCTCGCCCAAAACATGCCGCCCCCGGTAGGGCTACGAGCCCATTCTACCCGTGGTGTAGCGGCTTCTTGGGTCTTGGCCAGAGGTGCCTCTCTAACAGACATTTGCAGAGCAGCGGGCTGGGCAACACCCAACACCTTTGCAAGGTTCTACAACCTCCGGGTGGAACCGGTTTCGTCCCAGGTGGTGGCACACAACACAAGCGGATAAGCCCGGGATAGCCGGCCGGGTGTATCGCTTGCACATAGCGCCTTCCACCTCCTTTTGAGCTGAAGACGTGCGCCGTTAATTCCCAGTAGTGTTCACAAAATTTGTTCCCTGGTTGACTTCCTCCGAGCCCTGTGGCAGTCGAGTGTTCGGAGAGACTCGCTGCCGGCCCAGTACACGCACTAACTAAGAGCCCGGTTCTGGGGTAGGTGCTCCGCATGTGGCGGTTCCCTGTAAGGCTAACCCCATGCGATCTATATCTTCCGCTAATTCGTTTCCCTGCTGGCAAACTGCGTCTTCCTTGGGCAGAGCCACTCTGCCCCAGTCTCCATGTTTGTAGTAACTCCTCCCCCATTGGGCAGGATCTACCTTGAAGGCTCTCCACATGGTTGGAAAGACCATGTGACGTATTCTTCCACTTAAATATCCCCCCCTCTCTTGGGGCGAGGTGTGGTCTCCGTGGTGTCCTCCCCTTGGGAGGGACACCCCCGACTAGACCTGGCGGCCCAGTCGGATAATCCCCCTTCTTTTTTAGGGAGTGGAAAAAGAGAAGGGGAAAAGAGGCCATGACTGGGTTAAGCCTGTCTCTATCTTTGGGTAGTCAACTTGTCCCCAAAAAGGGCCATTCGACACTCATAACTGTGTTGGGGGAGGTTATGTGTCGACCTGGTGTGCTGGCTATGAGGCACACAGCAAGTCTGCCCACCACACACCGCCAGTTCACGTAGCACCGTTCAGCCTTGTGGCGTTTTGTATAGGGACCCCTAGTGTCACTACATCGACATCAATGTCGAGTGAGTGACAGATAGGGAACGTCATGGTTACTGGTGTAACCTCCGTTCCCTGATGGAGGGAACGAGACGTTGGTCCCTCCTGCCACAACGCTGAACTACCCGCTGAAATGGCCGGACCTTATATCGGCTCCTCAGCGTAAAACCTGAATGAGTGGTTGCATTCCAGCTCCTTTTATACCCGTATGTCCGGGGGAGTGGCATGCAAATACCACTCGCCAATTTTCATTGGCCTTTTATCAAAGACCAGAGGTGTCTCGGGCTCCCAAGAGTGACCCCTAGTGTCACTACATCGACACCAACATCTCGTTCCCTCCATCAGGGAACGGAGGTTACACCAGTAACCATGACGTTTGCTAATATGAAGTCTGTGGAGTGGTTAAATAATTAGTTTTAATGACTTCAACCTAAGTGTATGTAAACATCTGACTTCAACTGTATATAAATGTGCCTGTCTGACATTTGTTTTGTGTATATGAATGTCTTTCATGTGATTGTGTGGTAATACTTGAGTTCAATGTAAACTATCATCATTATCATCATCATCTCAGCTTATGTTTATAGCTACAATCTGAAACTCAATATCCCTCAATTTTCTAAAACTCTCCTTTAAAGATAATATTGTAAAACTGTGCCCTTTAAACTGAATTTTGGGGTGGCAAATTATTGTTTCATCAAAAGTGAAATGAGAAAAAAAAAATCATTCAAAATTAACAAAAATGAAATTTTGCTGGAGTTGTTGTAGTGTAATGTTAAACAATTTTAACAGCCCATGCTGAGAAGAAAGACACTGAAGACACAAACCCTCTGAAAACAGATTTATCCAGTTGAGATGGCCACATTCTGCTGTGCAGTTTCACTGTAATTAACATGACTATTATGAATATAAGAACAGGATTTAATTTGATAGATGTAACGTTGCTATGAGAGGCAGCAGTCAGTGGATCTGTAAATATTGTGTTCAATAAATTATGAACTGAATTATCTGTGCATGATTTCCCAGGTCCATATTTACAGTCAGTCTGCACATATATTTTGAGAGAGTTCAGTTAAAAATGCATTAAACTGGCCTTCATTAACCAAGACTATTTCAATTCAGTTTTCAGCTCCTTGTATAGCGATTTAAACTAGATGTTTAAGTACTGTAGATGCAGTAAGGAAGTCCCCCTTATTTAAATATATATATATATATATATTTCATGTTACACACACTGAGATCCGACACGGAATAGCAAGAACAAAATGTTTTGCAATGTAAACAGTCATTAAACACACTTGCTGCACTGTCTTTAATAATGTCTTTGAAAAAGCCCAAATGTGTGTTCCAGTGAGACACTTACAATGGAAGTCAATGGGGTCAATCTGTAAACATTAAAATACTCACTGTTTCAAAAGTATAGACACAAGACATAAACAATATGTGTGTTAACATGATTTTACTGTGATAAAATCACTTACTAACCACATCTGTGGAAAGATAACAATTTTACAACTTTGTTGCCATGACGATGTAATGTAAACCCAAAAAAGACTGTAAAAAAGATGATATACAGTTTTTTTTATTTATTTTGTTTAATTTTTTTTTTACAAAATTCACAGCTCAAATAATACACACGTTTTAACAGAAGAATTAATGTAAGTGCTTTTATCAAATTATAATCTTCACATTTCTGCCTTTAAACCTCCAAAAATTGGCCCCATTGACTTCCATTGTAAGTGTCTCACTGGAACACACATTTGTGCTTTTTTAAAGAAAAGGAGGGACGAGTCAAAATTAATTTTTGTGGTAATCAACATCATGCCACAAATGCTGTCGATTGAGCTGAACTTGTATTGAACCCGGAATATTCCTTTAATCTAGGTGGTAAAATCACAAAATAAATGCAAGCAATTGCACCCCCTGCAAGTTTAATAAGTAAGTATAATCATCTGGAATATGAACACGTTTTGTGGAGCTCAGTGTGTAAATACTACCTCTTAACATTCTAAATGTTGTTATTGTGCAGATATATACATAAACATGCAACTGGATAATGTCCCCTGCTGTGTGAACTGCAGATCTGCACAATAACAACATTAACAATAGCCTAATAAAATAACCATTTTTACATTGTGAAAGTGCAACTATATTACACAAAAAAACAAAAATCTCAAATTTTGGTTAAGGTTTAGAATGTTAAGAGGAAAGTGGAAAGTCTTGTATCTCTACTTCTGAAACAGTGAGTATTTTAATGTTTACAGATTGACCCCATTGACTTCCATTGTAAGTGTCTCACTGGAACACACATTTGTGCTATTTCAAAGACATTATTAAAGACAGTGCAGCGAGTGTGTTTAATGACTGTTTACATTGCAAAACACTTTGTTCTTGCTATTCCGTGTCGGATCTCAGTGTGTGTAACATGAAATTCCTGAAGCTTAAGGAACTTCCACTGAGCTGGGGAACACTGCTGTGCGTCTTACAGGAGTAACAGAGTGGGCAAGAACTTGTCCATCCAGTTCTACAGGATCAGATTATGAGTTTAGCAGAATTTTGATCAGTATTTACTGAATAATCCATTATTCTGTCGAGAGAGGTCAAAATGACAATTACAAAAAAAAAACAACTTAGAAAGGTTTATATATATATATATATATATATAAAATGATGTTTTATATACAAAAATTAAATGTACATTTCTAGTTTGAACATTATTTGTACGTCAGATCTTTGTTTTGTTGGACAAGAAAAATTAGCTTAATTAACAACGGGTCAAATTTAAGAACGGAGCCACATTGAGAGCTCCATATCTCCGGGATTTAACCATATAGGACTTTAAAAATGAAGATACAAAAAGAAAATCTAAAAGATATTAAGTTATCTTTAAAGGAATGTTCCAGGTTCAATACAAGTTCGGCTCAGTCGACAGGATTTGTGTCATGATATTGATTACCACAAAAATTAATTTTGACTCGTCCCTCCTTTGTGACAAGGAGGAGGGCGGGGCCGGGCCGTGACTACGCATGCCCAGCCCCCAATCAGGCTAATCAGCCAAGGAGAGAGATAAATACAGCCGGATGCGGCAGGTCGGGAGAGAGAGAGAGAGAGCCACACGCAGCTGCCATGTGTGTATTTGTGTTTGTGTCTTTTTGTTTAAATTAAATATTACTTTGACTGTTCCCGCCTCCTCCTTGCTCATCCTAACCCTGTTTCATTGGTTCCAAAACCCTGGAAGGAGGAGGGATGCGCTGTCGTGGAGTCCTCGCCACTGCCGTCCACCCAAAGGAGCAGTTGCTGCTGGCCGCCTGGACACAGAGTAATGGCCACCGACTGCGAGGGGCTCACTACCGGCTGCCAGAATGCAGAGGGGCGTTCCATCTGCCAGGGGTTGTAGGAGTAAAAAATTGCTTGCCGATTCCCAAACACACCATCGCCTGGTCCTCGACTACTCCTCCACCCTCTGGCAGACGACAGCCGCTCCTCCCCGGGCAGACAGTAGCAAGTCCTCCAACCCCTGGTGGATGGAACGCCCCTCTGCATTCTGGTGGCCGGTAGTGAGCCCCTCCGCCCCTCGCGGACGGTGACCGTTACTCTGTGTCCAGGCGGCCAGCAGCGACTGCTCCTTTGGGTGGACGGCAGTGGCGAGGACTCCATGACAGCGCATCCCTCCTCCTTCCAGGGTTTTGGAACCAATGTAACAGGGTTAGGATGGGCAAGGAGGAGGCGGGAACTGGCTGAACAGTCAAAGTAATATTTCATTTAAACAAAAAGACACAAACACAAATACACACACGGCAGCTGCGTGTGGCTCTCTCTCTCTCCCGACCTGCCACATCTGGCTGTATTTATCTCTCTCCTTGGCTGATTAGCCTGATTGGGGGCTGGGCATGCATAGTCACGGCCCGGCCCCGCCCTCCTCCTTGTCACAAAGGAGGGACGAGTCAAAATTAATTTTTGTGGTAATCAACATTATGCCACAAATGCTGTCGATTGAGCTGAATTTGTATTGAACATGGAATATTCTTTTAACACTTCTGGAGTTATAGGAACTCCAACTTTGGAAAAGCAACAGAAAACAACATTTTATTTATTTATTTATTTATTCATTCATTTTTGGACACATCATTGGCATATAATGCAACAAGAGGAGCTGAAGTCAACTGATTTTGGTAATAGATCTACCAATCTCTGTGTAAAAATAAAATAATGATTCGGACCCCTTTCTAATGTTTTTTTTTTTTTTTTTTTATCTGTAGTTTTGCTCCAAAATCATAGGTGGAAATTGATATTTTAACCCCATTTAACAACATAATGGATTACTCGGTAAATACTGATCCATTGTATTTAATATTTTTGGCTTTCATTATCATTTATGTTTATCTTTTATCATAAAAATTATTCAAATAAAATAAAAATTCCAGTTGGTATTTTTTCAGAAATCTCAGTTTCTGAAATTCTGTTGATGTTGACCTGTGAGGAATACACCTAATATCTAGATTTCTAAATTTTCTGAACGATGTTGCTAGGCGGTTGCTAGGGTTTCCTGTTGTTTTGCTATTGTGTTCTGGGTAGTTGCTACTGGTCCAATTTAAAAGAGTTCATCCTCAAGTCTCTGTGATATTCTGGTCTCTAGATATGACTCCGGTGACTCATTTAATGTTATCTATGGGATTTTGTCACCCATTTTAAAGAATAAATCACCCAAAAATGAAAACTGATTTGTATAAGTTGACAAATTTTGCCCTGTAACTATTGACCCTATATCTGCACGATAATCACTAACCCCCTCACCACCTTTTTTTAAATCAAAACAACCTTCCATTATTATGTCACTCCATCAATATATTATAAAAAGACAATTTTTTTTTTCAATCTTGAAAAACACTTTGCAACCAGAATAAAAACACACATTTTTCTTAAGAGGTGCCTTTAGCCCCATTATACGCTAACGTCTGAAAACTGTGCAGTATTTTTTCAGTCAGATATTGTTTTTCTCTCTCTCTGTGCAGGTGCTCGGATGAGAAGAGTGATGTCATTTAACACGTCTCTGATGTATAACACATCTCACCTGCCTCCGCTGACGGAGTGGATCGCACCAACCTTTACTCCTGCGGCACAGGGGCGCGTGGTGGCCACCATGGTCCTCTTCCTCTTCGCCGCCGTCAGTAACCTGGCGCTGCTCGTGAGCGTGTGGCGTGGGCGTGGCCGACAGCTGGCATCTCACCTACGACCTCTGATTATGAGCCTGGCGTCAGCTGACCTCATGATGACCTTCATCGTCATGCCGTTGGATATGGTGTGGAACGTGATGGTGCAGTGGTATGCTGGTGATGTGCTTTGTAAGCTGCTGTGCTTCCTGAAGCTGTTTGCAATGCAAACCTCTGCTTTCATCCTGGTGGTCATCAGTTTGGACCGACATCACGCCATACTGCATCCGCTGGACTCCCTCATCGCACATCACAGGAACAGAAAAATGTTAGTCATTGCCTGGAGCCTCAGCGCACTGATCGCATCACCACAGGTGACACACACACACACACACACACACAAATACTGTATATTGACCACATCAACATTGTATTGGTCTCTAAAATCTCCTATGAGCTCTTGAGATGCATTGCTTTTTTCCAAGTAATGAAATTCACAAAATTAATATAAAAGTCATACAATTTACTTTCTTAATGCACATTTGTGGTCTTATTGTGAACAACTGATCAGTGCATGCTATTCTAATGAAAACAAAATTTGTCTTGGGAATCTTTCATCAAAATGTAAGAAGTTGTTTAAATCACCAAGGCCAAATGGATTGTTTAACAATTCACAGTTTATGTTTAAGGGAATAGTTCACCAAGAAATAAAAATTCTGTCATAATTTATTCACCCTCATGTCGTTCTGAACACATATGACTTTCTTCCATTTAAAGGAATATTCCGGGTTCAATACAAGTTAAGCTCAATCAACAACAGCAATCAACTTATCACAGAAGCACGTAAAGTCTTAACTATCACCAAAATGTAGAATGAGACGTTGACTGTAAGCGCTTTCCATGTGACGCCCCAACGTGAATCATGAGCGCGGCTTCACAATTTCAGTAGTAAAGTGGATAGTCACAGTCTGCTGGCTCATTAATATTGAGGAGGATGAGACTTAAAGAGATTTAATGCCCATTGCAATGAATATGCAACCTTTGTGGGGAAGAGTTCTTTCAATTCAGCCTCCCACTTGTTACTTGAATTGGTGCTATTTTAGTGCATTTCATCTGTATACTGTGGAAGGCTTTGATTGAAAAATTTTCATAAAGCATTATGTTGCTACAAATTGTTTGTTTTCTTCCCTAATGCATTTTGACTGGAAAAGAAGTTTATTTAGAGTCAAATTTTAGCACTTTCAAAATCTGCGATTAATTGCGATTAACTACAAAAAATTATGCGATTAATCATGATTAAAAATTTGAATCGACTGACAGCACTAACATGATTTAAAATCACTTTCTAACCAGTGACTCCAGCCAGGTCTCCTAAGCAACCAAATTGGCCCAGTTGCTAGGGAGGGTAGAGTCACATGGGGTAACCTCCTCGTGGTCGTGATTAGTGGTTCTCGCTCTCAATGGGGCGTGTGGTAAGTTGTATGTGGATTATGGAGAGTAGCATGAGCCTCCACATGCTGTGAGTCTCCGCCGTGTCATGCACAATGAGTCACATGATAAGATGCACAGATTGACGGTCTCAGAAGCGGAGGCAACTGAGACTTGTCCTCCACCACCCAGATTGAGGTGAGTAACCACGCCACCACGTGGACCTACTAAGTAGTGGGAATTGGGCATTTCAAATTGGGAGAAAAGGGGAAATAAATTTTTGTGGTAATCAACATTATGCCACAAATGCTGTCAATTGAGTTTAACTTGTATTGAACCCAGTCAAATACCTTCTCTAAACCAATGGTCAAAAAACTATTTATCACTGTTTTTGTCAGCTGATATAGATAATGCATCCTTTCTAAAATCAGTAATGAAGGTTTTGGCAAAAATAACAAATACCTCTAGATTTGAAACAGAAGCATTGCCATTGAGATACATGGAGATGATCTAGAGATATATGTGAAGATCCTGTACCATGAGGAGGGGTCGAGACATTGGGTTTTGATTGGCAGTGTTGACAGAGTTTTGCCTTTAGGCTGTAATATAATATTCAGCACTGCAGCAGAAGAGTAGCAGGTCATGTGATTGTGCTGGTGTAGCAGAAGACCAGATGAGAAGAGATGCTTTACGAATCAACAAGGAACAATACACTGACGCTTCATGCCCCTTTCCAAAGGCTTTGAGCACCATACAGAGGGTGTCTTCAGCTTTAGGAGGCTGTGTACTACCACCAAAAATAGGACAAAGTAGATGGCGCAACTGTAAATACCTGAAAAATTGAGACCTAAAAATCCCAAATTGCTGTGTTATATTTTCTAATGATCTCAAAGCTCCATTTTCATAAAGGCAACACCCCTCTCCAACCATTCTTTCCAGCAAAAAGGGGGATTTGTTAATACACAATTTGGGGTTCAGCCATATGCTTGAGGAAACATTTAGGTAAGTATCAAAACTGAACAGACAGGAAACCTTTGTCCATTCTGAACGTAAGTGTGAAATAATGGGATGCATTTTTACTTCTCCAGGCAGTCTGATAGAAATACTTTGTAAAGGTGAGATTGGGGCAAGGACTGCTTGTTCAATGTAGTACCAGGGAGGGGCTCTCTCAGGTGGAAGAGACCAATGGGCCAGGTGTCTGAGACTAAAGGCATAGAAATAAAACAAATTTTTGGGGAGGCCTAAACCTCCTTTGTCAATTGGCCTATGTAACTTATTGAAATATAACCAAGGTCATTTGCCATTCCAAATAAAGGACTTATATATTCTATCAAATTGTTTAAAATAAGAAAGAGGAACTTCTAAAGGGAGAGACTGTAGTAGATAATTGAATTTGGGGATACAATTCATTTTTATAACATTGACCTTCCCTGCCATAGACAAATGTAGTGAAGCCCACCTATCCACATCACATGAGAAACTTTTCATTAATGAGTCAAAATAAACTCTACTAACTAAATCTCTCAAAATTTGCTGGACATAAAATGCCTAAATACCCAATGCCTTGCTTGGGCCATTGAAAGGCACCAGGTTGGAAAGCCGTGGCAGGGCAATATGCTGTTAGAGCAAGAGCTTCTGGTTTAGACCAATTCAACCTGTATCCTGAAAATTTGGAGAAAGAATTAATAATTCTATGGAGGCTAGGCATAGATCTACTAGGGTTGGGGACAAATAATAATATATCATCTGCGTAGAGTAGAAGTTTATGCACCACACTTCCTGCTGCAATGCCAGGAAAA
The DNA here is from genome assembly GCF_019703515.2 of Myxocyprinus asiaticus. Lineage (NCBI taxonomy): Eukaryota > Metazoa > Chordata > Actinopteri > Cypriniformes > Catostomidae > Myxocyprinus > Myxocyprinus asiaticus. The sequence goes on along the minus strand of NC_059358.1, from coordinate 792,532 downwards.
TCATCTTCTATTCTAATTGCGACTGCTAATGTTTCCAGGACAAGACAGAACAATAAAGTGGAGAGAGGACAGCCTTGCCAGGTTCCCCTACCAAGAGAAAAATAATCTGAAATTAATACATTAATTTGAACTGCCGCTACCGGGTGTCCATAAAGTAACTTAATCCACCCAATAAAAGTGTTCCCAAACCTGTAAATTTCCAAAATCTTAAAAAAGATGCCTTCTTGGCGTCAAGTGAGATGGCAGCAATTTGGGTTTGATCATTCACAACTGGCCCCGAATAAACCCCACCTGATCTATATGTATAAGAGATGTCATAACTTTACTTAATCAGTTAGCCCAAATTTTTGACAATATTTTAACGTCTAGCTGGATCAGAGAAATTGGACGGTAACTCTTACACTCGCTTGGATCTTTGTCCTTTTTAAGAATCAGACTGAACTGGGCTTGCATCATGGTTGGCGGAAGCTTTCCATTTTTTAATGATTCTGTATAAACTTCTAGCAAAAATGGAGCCAGTTCTGTAGCACAAGATCTAAAAAATTCATCGGCAAAGCCATCTGGCCCCAGAGCCTTGCCTGTAGGCAAGGCCTTAATTATCTTGCCAAGCTCCTCCAAGGTTATCTCAGAATCAAGAGAATTTTTTATTCAGTCGTCAGTTTAGGGAGATCTAATGGTTCCACAAAGTTTCTAATATCTTCATCAGTAGACGAAGACGTGGAGCTATAGAGATCAAGACAGAATTCTTTAAAAGCATTATTAATATCAATGTCCGAGGTAAAAATTTCACCACCAGCAGATTTCACTGAGGGAATGGTAGAAAATGAATCTCTCCGTTTTATATATCTAGTGATCTGAGACTAAAATATTTCCAATTGAGCAATCAACAACAGATGAAATGAGGGACTTCTAAATCTATTCTAGAGTAAATCTTATGGACTGATGAAAAAAATGTATAGTCCCTACCAGATGGGTTCAAAAGACTCCAAATATCTGTAAGACCAAGAATTTTACACATCCTGTGAAGTGTCAGTGTTGCTCTAGGGGGCTTTCACACTTTTGCTTCACTATGATCAAGGACTGAGTCCATCAAAAGACTAAAGTCTCCTCCCAATATTATATCATGAGGGGTGCCAGTGGTTTGCAACATCCCTTCAAGATCTATAAAAAAACCCTGATCTGATGTTTACTGATCAGCGTAATGACTCTGCTGCTCTTACTAGAGCCAGCACTATAAAAAAAAGCCCACCCCATATCTTTCCAAATTTTCAGCTTCCTGTGGAGAAAGATGCGTTTCTTGAAGAAACACTATATCAGATTTCTTACGCTTATAAGAAGATAAATAACCGTCCTTCTTTTTATGGGGTGCTCCAACCAATTAACATTCCACGTGGAGAGAGACAATCCACTCATATTAACATTTGACATTTTGACATATAAGAAAAAATAGATTGTGTGTCAAAAACAAGATTATAAAGACCACTTTCCAACATTGGTGCGACCATCAAAACCCGAACTTCCCCTAGAACAAAACAAACAGAAAAAAGAAAAAAGTGTGCATTAACCTTGCGCATGACAGTGACAATTGGCATCTGTCCCTCCAAACTCAAACAGTTCATGTATGCCTACGAGAACCCCCGTGACAGCTTTGCCGTCGGATTGCTCATGTCCGGAAAAGATAATCTATAAAACAAACTCCAGCCAATAGGCAGAATAAGCGCAAAGAGCATGTAGATTCATCCATAAAACTGTCCTGAAGGTGTGTTACTCTACAAAATAAGCTCCAGCCGCTAGGCGGAACCAGCACAAAAAAAAGCGCACAGATTATTCAAACAGTCAAACAAATGTTCAGTGAGCCGGTCCACTCGGCTGCAACATGAGTGCAGGCAAATGACTTAATCACTCCAATGTCTTTGCAAGAAATACTCTGCAAAACAAACTCCAGCCAATAGGAGGAATAAGTACAAAGAGTGTGTAGGTTCATCCATAAAACTGTCGTGAAGGTGTGCCACTCTACAAAATAAACTCTAGCCGCTAGGCAGAATCAGCACAAAAAAAAGCACTCAGTTTCCTCAGAGTCAAACAAATGTTCAGTGAGCCGGTCCATTCGGCTTCAAAGTGAGTACCATAAGATGACTTACTTACTTCATTGACTTTATGAAGGACATCGCTTGCTGTGGGCATGTGAAGGTTTTAAGGCCCCCCTTAGCATATTCTCAATTTGGCTGGGAATATCAATGCAAAAGCGACCTTCCGTTGATGTAAAAGTTTCTTGCATTCCTTGAATCGATCACGTTTCTCTCTTGTTGATTTCGTAAAGTCTGGGAAAAAGAAAATTCTGTAATTTTTCCAAGAAAGCCTTCCTTTACTCCTCGCATCACGTAACACAATATCTTTATTGGATGATCTCAGATTTTGTCCAGAATTGATCGGGGCCTGTCTCCCTCATCAAGCAGGAACCCTGTGAGCTTGCTCAATTTCCAGCTTATTGCTTGCTATGTGGAGCAGATTTGGAAGAAGCCCATCTAGGAATTTGACCATATCCTGTCCTTCTTCGCCCTCAGAAATTCCGACGAAATGGACGTTATTCCACCAGCTACGGTTCTCCATGTCCTCCAACTTCTCCCAGAAATACTCCAAATCCATCTTGGTCGCTAGCGGATTAGCAGATAATTCCCTCTCCGATGACTCCAGATAATCGATCTGTTTCTCGACATTCCCCACTCTTGTAACCATTTCAGTGAATTTCACTTCCATGGCAGTGATCGATCACAGCAAGATCCTCCAAGTCAGCAACGACCTTCATCAGCATTGCCGACATGTTCAGCATCTCTCGCCGCATTTCTCCAACTAAATCAACTCCCTGGCTCGCGGCCTGCTCGGGGGTGTCAACGTGAGCACGTAAGTGTCTTTTAATGTCCCCAGAGCCCGAGGGTTTTGAATTCTTTGACATATTGTCCTCCTAGAACAGTTATGGAACAGAGTGTATCGAATCTCACCGGTTTATGTCATTAAAAGTGTTCAAACTAGCAAAGTGCGCAGAGCTCGCCGTTCTCATGTCCGATCCTCGCATGGCACCACGTGACTCCTGATCAGTTGGTTTCTACATAAATATTGACTTCTGTCTTTAACATTTGTTGAAATGCTGGGTCCTGTAGAAGGGATGTATTAAAGTGCCATCTATATGATTTCCTTTTCTCTATATGTGGCAGCATCTCTAAACACACCAAAGCATGATCTGAAACTAAATGATTCCCAGTTGAGCAATCAGTGGCAGATGGAGTAAGTGAATAAGATATAAAAAAAAAATCTATTCTAGCATAAATCTTATGAACTGATGAAAAAAAGGTGTTGTCCCTCCCAGATGGATTCAGAAGTCTCCAAATGTATGTAAGACCAAGATTTTTACACATCCTTTGAAGTGTCAATGTTGCTCTAAAGGGTTTACACACCTTTGCATCACTATGATCAAGGACTGGATCCATTAAAAGATTGAAGTCTCTACCCAAAACCATACCTGGAAGGATCCCAGCTGCTTGTAGCTTTCCCTCAAGATCTATAAAAAAGTTATGATCATCAGCATTGTGTACATAAACATTAGCCAAAATAAGGATTTGCCCCTGTATTTCAGCCAAAACAATAATGATTCTTCCTAAATTATCTTTGATCTGTTTGAGACATTTGAATTGTAAATACTTATCAGTGTGATGACTCCCCTGCTCTTACTTGAACCAGCACTGCAAAACACATGCCCACCCCATGCCCCACCAAGTTATTCAGCTTCCTGTCAAGAAAGGTGCATTTCTTGAAGGAACAATATATAATATTTTTTTACACTTAAGGAAAGATACAACCTTCCTTCTTTTTATAGGGTGCCCTAGCCTATTAAAACTCCACATGGAGAGAAACATTTTACCTATATTAAAATGTGACATATTGACATGTAAAGATAAATTGTGTACCCAAGGCAAAATTATATAGACCAATTTCCAACAATGATGTAAAAATCAAATCCTGAACAATCCACAGAACAGAAAAAATGTTTTTGCTCCAACTCCACGCACAACGTTCCCAATTGGCATCCATCCCTTGGAAATCCGACGGTCCATGCATGCTCACGAGATTTTCCACAACACTACTGCTACTGGATTGCTCAAGTCTGGTGTCTTTTTTTTTTTTTTTTTTTATACAAAAACCATGCCATTAAATTGCACAAATAAATTGCACACAGCGGCCTGCTGTGTCAATCAAATTCGGAATGAGCCCTTCCAAAAACTTCACCATATCTTGACCTTCCTTTCCCTCGGGGATTCCAATGAAACGAACATTATCATGCCTGCTACGATTTTCCATATCCTCTAGTTTTCCTACATGCGTTCCACATCAGCCTTAGTAGCAGTTAGTTAGCCTGTAGCTCTCTTTCGGCCGACTCCAGAAACTCGACCCGTTTTTCAACATCGTCCTTGTGATCAGGGTGGAAAGTTTCACCTCCATAGATGTGATCGCCCGATGCATTTCTGCGAGGCCCTTCAAGTCGGTCGAGATTTTCATCAGCACTGCATAAATGTTCGAGATCTCCCAACCTACGTCACAAAGCTTGCTGTCACTATCAACTGGACCTCTGCCATCCTGATCCTGTGAGGTGTCCGATGTGTGGGAACATAAGTGCTTTTTTATTTATTTATTTTCTCCCCAATTTGGAATGCCCAATTCCCACTACTTAGTAGGTCCTCGTGGTGGCGCGGTTACTCACCTCAATCCGGATGGTGGAGGACAAGTCTCAGTTGCCTCCGCTTCCGAGACCGTCAATCCGTGCATCTTATCACGTGGCTCGTTGTGCATGACACCACGGTGACTCACAGCATGTAGAGGCTCATGCTACTCTCCACGATCCACACACAACTTACCACACGCCCCATTGAGAGCGAGAACCACTAATCGCAACCATGAGGAGGTTACCCCATGTGACTATACCCTACCTAGCAACCGGGCAAATTTGGTTGCTTAGGAGACCTGGCTGGAGTCACTCAGCACGCCCTGGATTCAAACTCGCGACTCCAGGGGTGGCAGTCAGCGTCTTTACTCGCTGAGCTACCCAGGCCCCCCACGTAAGTGCTTTTTAATGTCCCCACAGGCCGACGATTTCTAATTGTTTGACATCATGCCCTCCCAGCACAATCATCGGTTAATATTGCTTAAAAGGATAATTGCAGCAGAGTTTAAGCGGAACTCGCCTTCAAGCGACCTAACTTCGCATAGCGTCATGTGACTCCTCCCCTTATTGTCTTTATGAAATGGTTACCACTTAAAAAAATATTTAAGGAATATTCCAGGTTCAGTGCAAGTTAAGCTAAATTGACAGCATTTGTGGCATAATGTTGATTAACACAAAAATTAATTTAGACGATTTCAAAAAGTTCTCCCCTTTTTCTCCCCAATTTGGATTGCCCAATTCCCAATGCGCTCTAAGTTCTCGTGGTGGCATATTGACTCGCCTCAATCCAGGTGGCGGAGGACGAATCTCAGTTGCATCTGCGTCTGAGACCGTCAATCCGTGCATCTTATCACGTGGCTTGTTGAGCGCATTACTGCGGAGACTTAGCACGTGTGGAGGCTTCACGCTATTCTCCGCGGCATCCACACACAACTCACCACGAGCCCCACCAAGAGCGAGAACCACATTATAGCGACCACGAGGAGGTTACCCCATGTGACTCTACCATCCCTAGCAACCGGGCCAATTTGGTTGCTTAGGAGACCTGGCTGGAGTCACTCAGCACACCCTGGATTCAAACTCACGACTCCAGGGGTGGCAGTCAGCATCTTTACTCGCTGAGCTACCCAGGCCCCCCACGTAAGTGCTTTTTAATGTCCCCACAGACCGACGATTTCTAATTGTTCAACATCATGCCCTCCCAGCACAATCATTGGTTAATATTGCTTAAAAGGATAATTGCAACAAAGTTTAAGCGGAGCTCGCCTTCAAGCGACCTAACTTTGCATAGCGTCATGTGACTCCTCCCCTTATTGTCTTTATGAAATGGTTACCACTTAAAAAAATATTTAAGGAATATTCCAGGTTCAATGCAAGTTAAGCTAAATTGACAGCATTTGTGGCATAATGTTGATTAACACAAAAATTAATTAGACGATTTCAAAAATTTGTGATCAGTGAGACACTAACAATGGAAGTCAATGGGGTCAATTTTTGGAGGGTTTAAAGGCAGAAATGTGAAGCTTATAATTTTATAAAAGCACTTACGTAATTCTTCTGTTAAAACTTGTGTATTATTTGAGCTGTAAAGTTGTTTAAATCATCATTTTTATAGTCGTTTTAGTATTTTTTTAAAGTTTTGGTTTTTTTGGGGGTGGGGTTCTCCCCTTTTTCTCCCCAATTTGGAATGCCCAATTCCCAGTGTGCTCTAAGTCCTCGTGGTGGCATATTGACTCGCCTCAATCCGGGTGGCGGAGGACGAATCTCAGTTGCATCTGCGTCTGAGACCGTCAATCCGTGCATCTTATCACGTGGCTTGTTGAGCGCATTACTGCGGAGACTTAGCACGTGTGGAGGCTTCACGCTATTCTCTGCGGCATCCACACACAACTCACCACGTGCCCCACCGAGAGCGAACCACATTATAGCGACCACGAGGAGGTTACCCCATGTGACTCTACCCTCCCTAGCAACCGGGCCAGTTGGTTGCTTAGGAAGCCTGACTGGAGTCACTCAGCACGTCCTGGATTCGAACTTGCGACTCCATGGGTAGTAGTCAGCGTCTTCCCTTGCTGAGCTACCCAGGCCCCCGTTTTAGGGTTTGTTGACATTACATCATCATGGCAACCAAGTTGTAAAATTGACTATAACTTTCCACAGATGTGTTTAGTAAGTGATTTTATCACAGTAAAATCATGTTAACACACATATTGTTTATGTCTTGTGTCTATACTTTTGAAACAGTGAGTATTTTAATGTTTACAGATTGACCCCATTGACTTCCATTGTAAGTGTCTCACAGTAACCTCAAAGAGGGACGATAATCAACATTTGTGGTAATCAACATTGTGCCACATATGCTGTCGATTGAGCTCAACTTGTATTGAACCTGGAATATTCTTATTAAAAAAAATCCCATAGACTTACACCGAAGGAGGGGCTGGAGTCATATCTAGAGAGCAGAATATCACAGAGACTTGACGGTGCAGGACTCTTTTCATCTGGGCCAGTAAACAAACACCCGCATTGTGGTGGTGAGTTTTGCAAACACCAAAGTAGTTGTGTACAGTTGTGTACAGTGAAGTGCTGTGCTTTGATTGGCCACATCAAACGTTGTGATTGACAGCTCATCTATCATTAGAGAGTGATTGTGTTTCTGGTATCCTCTCTCGCAGTTGTTCATATTCCGAACAGTTAAAGCGGAGAGCGTGGACTTCATTCAGTGTGTCACTCATGGGAGTTTCCGTGAGCGCTGGCATGAAACGGCGTACAACATGTTTCATTTTGTGACGCTGTATGTGATTCCCCTGCTGGTCATGAGCTGCTGTTACAGCTGCATCCTCATCGAGATCAACAGACAGCTGCACAAGAGCAAAGGTACAACACCTGTGTCACAGCACCTACACCACATACTCCAGTTTTATAAAGTATGACACCTACACACAAAGCACACACAACCTGCTTCCTTCATTGGTTCTGCTATAAACTTTACATAGATATTTGGTTGTGTGTGCCGTGTTGTGTTGTTCTTGATAAACTGTAACCCGAGTACTGTCACAAAATGAAAGTACAGTAGTTCAGTGCTCACAACTACATTTTCTACTGAGGCTTCAGGAAGAGATGTGTGTAAAGGACTCTGCAGATACCCATCATCTCTCAGGTTTACTGGCTCTATATTCAATAACAGCACTGGGGTCACAGTCACATGTGTTACAGTAACAGCAGTCTCATGGATTACTGTAATAACACAGCAGTGTGTTCAATAGACCGATCCACTCTAATGTTACCTGATTCCTTCAGAGGGCACGATGCAAGGGCAGATATTTATGAACTGTTTGCTAGATGTTTTTTATAGCCTGAGGCACACATGTGAGTTTGAAAGTGTTTACCGCTTCATAAATACAGTATCACAGTGTTGGTCTTTAAAGAGATATGTACATTGCATTACATAGATAGTAATCTATTAAAAATTGTCTTTTTTAATGATTTATGATTAGGGCTATCAGTACATAAAAAATAGCAATAACACATTTTTTTGTATATATATATAATATTTTTTATTTTTTTTTCTAATTTTGTGTTTGCTGGAATTTGCTAAATAAACAGATATTCTAAATTGACATTTTATTGTGTCAGTTGTCAGATTTACCCCAAAAATCATTTCAAATATTTAGCTGTATTCAAATGTGTCTTTTTATTTATTCTTCTATGATTTGATACATTAAAATACATTCAAAGCTATTTAAAAATACATGTAAATCTTATAAATACATAAAACAAAATCCTTAAATCTTGTGAATGCATTAACTTTGGCAGCTCTATTAATGTTATTTTAGTTTATTTTTGCCCTTTTGCCACGTTTATTAGAGACACTGGAAATGATGCGCTGAGAGAGGAGGGACAGGATCGGGAAATGTTGCGAGCCAGATTCGAACCTGTATTGCCCACATGATGTGTTGAAGCTAGCACGCTAACTACACTTCTGACCTTCTGTTGTTTTAATGATCTCTCTCTCTCTCTCTCTCTCTCTCTCTCTCTCTCTCTGTTTCTATCAGTACATAAAAAATAGCAATAACACATTTTTTTGTAGAATCCTCTCAATTTTTTCTGATTTGCTAAATATAATTATAATTAAATATATATACTAAATATATATATTGTTTTCCTTTTGAAATTCGGTCTTAATGCATTTAGTTCCCCTTTTCAGATGAAAATCAAACAACCCCCACCCAGACAAAATAATAGGTAAAAAAAATATGCAAAATTGAGGTTTTGTACTTGTTGGAATTTGCTTATAAATAAATAAAATAAATATATATATATATATATATATATATATATATATATATATATATATATATATATATATATATATATATATAATATTATTATTATTATTATTGTTATTATATATTTCTATTTTTATTTGTATTTTTTTTATCAGTTTTAATGCATTTAGTTCCCCTTATCAGCTAAAAAAAAATAAAAATAATAATAAAAATAATAATGGGTAAAAAAATGTCAGTTGTCAGATTTACCCCAAAAAGCATTTAAAATATATTGCAGTTTTCAAATATGTTATTTTATGTATACTTTATGATTTTATATTTTTAACATAAAAAAACATATATACAGTATAAATGTAAATCTTCAAATATAAATATTGTCAATAGCAATTACATGTTTTTTCAAGAATCCTCTTGAATATCGTATTTGCTGGAATTTGCTTGTAAATATATATATACATATATGTTTTTCTTTTGAAAATCAGTTTTAATGTATTTAGTTCCCCTTATCAGTTAAAAAAAAAAACACAAAAACAAAAATAAATAATAGGTTAAACAATATGCTAAATTGACATTTCATTTAGTCAGTTGTGTCAGATTTGCCCAAAAAAAGCATCTATAATTAACTACAGTTTTCAAATGTGTCATTTTATTTAAACTTTTTATGGTTTAATATATTTAACATAAAATAATTATTTGATGTTATAATTAAGTCAGTAGCAATAACATATATATGTTAAAAAAAAATATATATATATATATATATATATATATATATATAATATTTTTTATTTTTTTTCTAATTTTGTGTTTGCTGGAATTTGCTAAATAAACAGATATTCTAAATTGACATTTTATTGTGTCAGTTGTCAGATTTACCCCAAAAATCATTTCAAATATTTAGCTGTATTCAAATGTGTCTTTTTATTTATTCTTCTATGATTTGATACATTAAAATACATTCAAAGCTATTTAAAAATACATGTAAATCTTATAAATACATAAAACAAAATCCTTAAATCTTGTGAATGCATTAACTTTGGCAGCTCTATTAATGTTATTTTAGTTTATTTTTGCCCTTTTGCCACGTTTATTAGAGACACTGGAAATGATGCGCTGAGAGAGGAGGGACAGGATCGGGAAATGTTGCGAGCCAGATTCGAACCTGTATTGCCCACATGATGTGTTGAAGCTAGCACGCTAACTACACTTCTGACCTTCTGTTGTTTTAATGATCTCTCTCTCTCTCTCTCTCTCTCTCTCTCTCTCTCTCTGTTTCTGCAGCGGGTGAGTCGTCTCTCAGACGCAGCGGTACAGACATGATCCCAAAGGCCAGGATGAAGACTCTGAAGATGACCATCATCATCGTCATGTCTTTTGTGGTGTGCTGGACTCCGTATTATCTGCTGGGCATCTGGTACTGGTTCCAGCCTGAGATGTTAAAGGTCACGCCTGAGTACGTTCATCACCTGTTGTTTGTGTTTGGTAACCTGAACACCTGCTGTGACCCCGTGATCTACGGCCTTTACACGCCCTCCTTCCGTGCCGACCTCGCCCGCTGCTGCCGGTCACCTCGTCACTCCTCCAACTCTCTGGACCGACTCTCAGCCCGACACAGAGCTCACGCCGCAGAGCACAAGTCCGACCCACCCGGCATGAAGGGAACAGCGGGGTGAACACCATCACCGCGGGTTTCCTGCGAGAGCAAATGGACATTAAAATAGAGGCACTTTAAAGTCAACATGAAGCGACATTCACAACCCATTTTACTTCCATAATGTGACGGATTTCTGAGTGAAACGGGATGTTCAACGAGAAACAATTGTAGGGCGGGACTTTAAAAGATTGGTGAAATGTCATGTTCCACACCAGAGTTTGCAGTAGATTGTGGAGGACTGAAACATCGCCAGCACCCATTGGTCAAAACGTCAGTGGCCTTGGTGATGTCAGCGGAAAAGGAAAGACGTTTTAGAGTTGGAGCAAGTATTTACATTTTGATGATTACGTAAACAACATTTTTTTATTTACAATAACATGCACTCATGAATTGCTCACGATAAGAGCAGGAACACATCTTAAGAAAGTAAATAAGAGTAGGGATGCACTGATATATCAGCTGCTGATATTTATCAGCCAATTATTGACCAATTTAAAACCAGTGGCATATCGATAATAAACATGAAAACGCTGATATGAAAAAACGATGGTTTATTTATAATTAATTAGTAACACACTTTATAAAAATGCACAATCCAGAAATAATAATAGCCACAATATGTAGAATAGTTGGCACTCATAAGAATATTTAAGCACTATTTAATTTGTATTCTTTCTCGCTCTCACATTAATGCGGAAGAAACGCCATAAACAGATGTTACAGTGGTTAAAGCGGCACTACCTATAGGGTACATGATGAGGGAAAACCATCCAAATCGCTTTGAAACCAGCAGACATCTGAGATATCAACAATTAACAGTAAAAAAGCTTTTGTACCTCTTTATAGAGTTGTACACTTTTTATGCATTCCTAAGTAAAACAGTGATCTGATGACAAAATAAGGTAAGTGGCAAAATATCGGCCTAAAGTTTTCAGTATCAGCCCAAAATATTCATATCAGTGCATCCCTAAAATAGAGTCAATTTGATTTCATGTTGACTTTAAGTGGCGTGCTCATGTTGAGGTGCTGAAGGTGTTTTAAATATAATTGTCTTTTATAACATTTTGTTAATGATGTATTACAGTGGAGCGTCTCTGTTAAAGCGCACAATTGAACCCTTCATAACGTGGCACCATAAACCCATCGGGTCATTCAGCTGTTCATAAAGAATCTAGTTTCATAATGAGCTCTAATGAAAAGAGATTTACCGAAAATTCTCTGCAGGTTTAGAATAACTGCACAGATTTCCCAGCGTGATCGTGTTATTAAAGCTGCTGTGAGGCGGGTTTGAAGTGTTTACTGACAGAAACACAACACTCTCATTTAATCTGTATGTTCTGGAATAGTCATCGTTGTGTACTGTATATCTTTATTTAGATCTTTTGCATTCATGTTTATGTCTTTTAATGGCCAAACACAAAAATATCTGTCACTGAAACATCACCATTACACACATTGCACAATGTTTGTACGTAGTGCACACAAACTGCTGAACCCTTACCAATATACTTGAGTTTTCGAACTTTTATTTTTACTTCAATTCATTCTGACTTGTTTTGCAGGAAGCTTATTAAGATGTAGGGGAGATCGGGGCTAGTTGTCACACTTTTATCTCCAGTGAATATTTCTCTGGGTGGTTCATTTCTGCACACTCACACACCTACATGTCTTGACTACAAAAAGAGCCATTGAACATATTCACCATTTTTGCCCAGGAAAAAAAATATATTAATTAAAAAAAATATTATTATTATTATAATTTTTTTGTGACAGCTTGCTCTAATAGCAGGGCATGTTGTCACACTATATTGGGTAAGTTGTCACAGTGTAATCTGACATTAAACCAGTGGTGTTGGGTTCATGTGTACATTGAGGGGTGAAAGGGAAAATGTCCTCAATATTAAAACCACGTGAATAATATCTGCGCCTGCATTAAACAGCCTGTTATAGGCTTATCAGCAAAATGTAAAAAGTAAAACAATTATAAAGCAGATACAAAAATTCCAAAACATTGTTTAGGCCAACAATATATTGTTTACATTTCTGACATTTAAAACGCATGTGACAACATGCCCCATCTTGACTTTGATGGAAAATACCTCTGTCCTAATAACACATTTAAACATTTAGAAAAGAGCTGATCCTTCTTTTAATGTGTGCCAGTGTGGTTTGATTTTGTTTGCTTGTTCACACAAGAGTGTGGAGGAGATGTAAGAGAGTTTTGAACTACATACAACATACAAAACCTCTGCGAGAGAAAACACACATTTGTGCAGTTGGACTCTCCACTCCAAATCATATCCAGGGGTGTAAAAAGTACTCAGAAATTATACTTAAGTGAAAGTATGGATAATGAGTGAAACTTAAAAATCCAAGTATCTAGCCAAACACATACTTAAGTGAAAGTAAAAAGTATTCATATTAAATTGTACTTAAGTATTAAAAAAGTAACTTTTCTTAGCTAGAATGAAATCAAGACAGGAGACTGTGTGAGAGAGGATGTTGTTAAATTCGATTGCTTTGTTGCCTTTTGATGACTGTCATATTTCTCCTCCAGTGGCATTCACAACCTGGTCAAAGAATCATGTTACAATAACTACATTTTTGCAGAATGATTTTTACGTGGCCTGTTGTACGTTACTTGCCAGTTTCCGTGTGGAAGGAACACTAGAGGTCCTAAAGCAACAATGACTTTTATCCTCTTTCACACAAATCACTAGTAAAACGGCAGATTATCAGTTCATAAACACTTACTTTTCACTCTTTTCCTCACACAATGCTATCTCGTGACATCTAAACACTTTTCCTATAGCACATGACTCATTTTAACATTTGCATTACAAAATGTCCTGGTTACTTTCGTAACCTCCTTTCCCTGATGGAGGGAACGAGATGTTGTGTCAATGTAGTGACACTAGGGGTCACTCTTGGGAGCCCTAAACACCTCTGCTTTTTGACAAAAGGCCACTGGGAATTGGCGAGTGGAATTTGCATGCCACTCCCCCGGACATACGGGTATAAAAGGAACTGGCATGCAACCACTCATTCAGGTTTTGTGCTAAGGAGCCGAGACCAGGTCCCGGCCATTTCAGCGGGTAGTTCAGTGTTGTGGCAAGAGGGACACAATGTCTCGTTCCCTCCATCAGGGAACGGAGGTTACGAAAGTAACCAGGACATTCCTTATCTGTCACTCACTCGACGATGTGTCGCTGTAGTGACACTAGGGGTCCCTATACAAAACACCATAACTAGCTGAACTGTGTTACGTGGACTGGCGGTGTGTGACGGGCAGACCACTGTGTGCCTCGTAACCAGCGCACCAGGCTGTCACGTAACCTCCCGCCAATGGTCCTTTGGGAACAAGTCGACTGCCCAACAAATAGGGTCAGGCTAACCCAGCTGTGGCCTCTTTTGCTCATTTTTTCTCCCTGAAAAGAGTGGAATTTTGTTTACCTGCTAGGGGCCATAAGTGTCTATGTCGGGAGGGGGTGTCACTCCCAAGGGGAAGACACCACGGAGACCACACCCCACCCGGTGGAGGGGGGGGGCATTTCGAAAGGAAATACGTCACATGGTCTTACCGAGTCTTGTCGAAAGTATTTCATGTGGAGAAGTCCTGTGGTAGGGCTCGTAACCCCATGGGGGGCGGCACGTCTTGAGCGTGATATGCCATCACGATGGCGTCAATGACCCAGTGGCTGAGCCTCTGTTTGGAGACAGCGCTTCCTTTCCACTGTCCACCAAAGCAGACAAAGAGCTGCTCGGAGCTTCTAAAGCTTTGTGTGCGATCCAAATAGATGCGTAAAGCACACTGGACACAGCAACGCCAAAGCTGGGTCTGCCTCCTCCTGGGGCAGCGATTGCAGGTTCACCACCTGATCCCTAAAAGGGGTCGTGGGAACCTTGGGCACATAAAGCGAGCATGCTGAGGAATGGGAGGTCCGTGGGGGGTTACCCGGCGGAGGTGCTCCCATTGAAGTCCCCAAATCGCCCCCAGTGCTAGCCGACGTGGCCTCATACCCGTAGGTAGAAGGACCGAGGCGGGGAGCCACTGGGGTGGCTTACTTACGAAGGCTAGCCACGACCACAACGTTGCCATGGTCATGTTCTCGCAATGAGGACAAGACCCATCCACGAACGACGTCTCCACATGGGCAGCACCCAGACACGTAAGGCAGCAATCATGGCCGTCAGAAGCGGAGCGATAACGACCGCAACCAGGAATAACACACAAACGGAAAGGCATCTTTAAAAAGACATTCCGTGTGTGCCGCTCTTTTGGGATTGAAAATATACTCTTTTTAGAATTTACTCCTTTGTTTTGCTCTGCCGAAGCGCCCAGGGGCGTTCTCTGCACTCCACGAGTGCAGAGGGGGAGAAGCCGCTGAAATGCGCCATAAAATTGAGCACATTTTTTTGAGGTGAATTGAATTCAGTGCACTGAATGCAATCGCTCGGCTCCGAAGAGAAAATCTGAATGAGTGGTTGCTCATTCAGCTCCTTTTATACCCGTATGTCAGGGGGCGTGGCATGCAAATTCCACTCGCCAATTCCCATTGGCCTTTTTTCAAAAAGCAGAGGTGTTTAGGGCTCCCAAGAGTGACCCCTAGTGTCACTAGATCGACACAACGTCGAGTGAGTGACAGATAGGGAACCAACTACATTTACAAGCTTGTTTAAGTGCGATCAAATTGCACGGAAGCTCAAATGATAGAGCATTGCATATGCGATACAACGGACTGGGGAATGAGTCCTGAAGAGTCGACACATGAGCCGAAAGTGTTATAGAAGCTACAAAATGACATGGTTGCTTCAGAAATTGTGTTTTTCATCTCACATTTGCTTTTTATGACATTATCGGTTAGGTTTAGGTTTAAGGTTTTGGGTAGAGAGGTTGGTTTTGTTGATTAATAACTCGATAGACTATTAACCTTAAAAACCTCATCTGTTTAAGAGAACATTTCACTCACTTTTAGCACCACACAATGGATATTTCACTCTGAACTGCATAATTTTATTTAGCAAAAATGCTGCCACAGTCGGTGCATGGGAGAAGGCACTCACGAATTGCGATGTCAGAGCACCCAGACACAGAGAAAGATTAAAAAAATTAAAATGAAGCTTTGAAGAAAGTTAATAATGTTGATGGTTTTGTGAATTGTTTGCCACCAAACCTTGCTGTTAATTCATAATTAATATTTACTCTGATTCCATTGTTTTCATTATCATTATTATTATCATTATCATTGCTGGTTTTATTGTTATTATTATAATTAGTAGTTGCCTAACAACAACAATAATAAATCAGCAAATAAGGAGTATAGAAATTCATAGATATGATTTAAATATGAAGGCAAGTGTAGAAATAAATGACATGCACACATTTAATTACAAAATCCTTTTGTTTTATATGCAGTATATATACATATATATATATATTTGCAACATGAATGATCATTTTTGACTAAATAACTGTCCAATCTGTAGAAGTAGCAAGTGTTTAGAATAAAGTGTCTCTCACTTCATGCTCATAGTTTTGAATGAGTACATCACATTCAGTCAGGCGGTCACATTCAGTCTAGTTGCGCAAATATTTCAATGTATCCAAAGCTCAAATCAGATCCGAAATTCTGCCTCTGCAGATGATCAGAACTCCACACGACCACCGTGCGACACTCTTTGGAAATGTAATTAAGCAAAGGTACAAGTATTCTGTTTAAATTGCACTCGAGGAAAGTACAAATCCCCCAAAATAATACTCAAGTACAATACTTAAGTATTTTTACTAAATTACTTTACACCCCTGATCATATCGTTACTGAGATACAACCCTTGTGACAGCTTCCACATGTGACAACTAGCCCCGGGCTTCCCATATATGAGGATTATAACAGCAGTATCAAGTCAAGTCATTTTTATTTGTATAGCGCTTTTCACAACACACTTCGTTTCAAAGCAGTTTTACAGGAAATCATGCATTAACAGAATATGAAAGTGTAATATCTATAAAGTCTTAGAGTCATCATTGTGTAGTTTGATTAAATATGATTGTAAATTGTGCATAAAAATATATAATTAAATCATTAAATCATAATTGTATTTAGACCCCCAGTAACAAGCCGAAGGCGACTGTGGCAAGGAACACAAAACTCCATAAGATGTCAACACATTGAACAGATATAATGAAGGTCATGTAGGGACTGGAACTCTGGAGGAAACTGAAGGGAATTACTGTAATGCCTAAAGTGATGATGTAAGCAGGTGTTTATGTACCTTTATCTTGTTATTGGTGCATTACATCAAGATGCTCCTCCTTCAAATAGAAGGAACTTCCAGAAGCTTCTATAATATGTGTGCTGGCAATACTTCAGTGTCTGTAGAAAACACAGAGTTCTGAATGTTATATAACACTGTACTCAAGAGAAAGACATGAGTGATATCTGTATAACAGTGACTCTGAGGAGAAAGACCTCATGAGCATCTTTACTCGCTGAGCTACCCAGCCCCCCCACCCACCCGACTAATCACTGTGTGTGTGTTTGTGTGTGTATGTGTGTGTGTGTGTGTGTGTGTGTGTGAAGCTGTTCTACAGTGAGCTCTATTTAAAGTGCTGAATTATACATCAGTTCTGTCAGTGCACACAGTGGTCAGAGACCAGGTCATGTGATAAGGGATGATACATTTCCATGGCAACACTGGCAGGACACTGGACTGACCTCCCTCTCTTCGTCCCCAGGTCAAACTGCACAGTTTCATCACACACACTTGAATTATTCATTTACAATCGCTCATCTGTCACATTTTGGCCTGAACTGCAAAAACTCCAAATTCTCAGATCTTCTCAGAAAGGGTGAATCTCACAGAGAAATCTCAGTGTCATATTTCACCCCAAAAGGAAAAAGTGAGAAAAAAACATTTTGCATAAAGAAAATGCCTGTTTTAGGACCATTATAATCGTTTTTGCATTACAATAGTAAGAATGAGACCTTTTTTTTATTTTTCTAACACTGAAGAATATAAAGTATACAAGTGTTCACTGCGTCACACACTGCAGTTCCAAACATCATTGTTTCTCCGTCAGCCTGTGGAGTTTCTATATTTAGAGCCGAGTGTAACGAGAGCTGATGTGTGAAGTGTTTCAGACTTTATCCTGCATTGCAGTGATATTCCCTCTCTGAGGTTCAAATCGATAATTTCTCTGAAGGCCAGCTGTATGGCAAGCAGATTTAGCTTTTAATGCTCCCAGCATTACTCTTAATTGCATTTGTACTAGTAATTATTGAAATACAGAGCTCTGCAATTACAGACTAGTAAGAATTTCAATTAAAGAGCTCTACAATTCCACATATCTTTAATGCAATTTTTACTAGTAACACATTGTAGAGCTCTCTAATTGGAATTAAGTTTACATTTATTAATTTGGCAGACGCTTTTATCCAAAGCGACTTACAAAAGAGGAAAACATAAGCGAATCATCTTAAGGAGACAGTGGTATGAAAAGTGCTGTATTACAAAGTTTCACTAGCATCAGAATAGTATTCAAAACAGAATACAGTGCAACAAGAAATGTTATTTTTTTTAATGACTGGTTAAGTGTTCATGGAACAGATGTGTTTTTAGTCGTTTTTTGAAGACAGAGAGTGAGTCAGCTTCACGGATGGAGTTGGGAAGGTCGTTCCACCAACGTGGTACTATGAAGCTGAAAGTCCGGGAAAGTGTTTTGGTGCCTCTTTGTGCTGGTACAACAAGGCGACGTTCCTTAGCCGACTGCAGGCTTCTAGTGGGTGCGTAGCTCTGCAGAAATGATTTTAGGTATGCTGGAGCAGACCCAGTGACTGTTCTGTAAGCCAGCATCAGAGCCTTGAATTTGATACATGCATCAACCGGCAGCCAGTGAAGAGAGACAAGGAGTGGTGTAACATGCACTCTCTTTGGTTCATTAAAGACCAGACGTGCTGCTGCATTCTGGATCATTTGCAGGGGTCTAATTGCACATGCAGGGAGGCCTGCAATGAGAGTTTTACAGTAGTCCAGTCTAGTTATGACAAGTGACTGGACAAGCAGTTGTGTGGCATGTTCAGAGAGGAAGGGTCTTATCTTCCTGATATTGTAGAGTGTAAATCTACATGATTTTGCGGTCTTTGAGATGTGGTCTATGAAATTTTGTCTGTTGTCGATGGTTACCCCTAGATTTATGACTGATTTGGAAGGCGTTACTGTAGTTGCACCCAGCTGCACAGTGATGATGTGTTCAACAGCAGGGTTGGCTGGAAAGTCAAGGAGTTCAGTCTTGGCTGGGTTGAGTTGCAGGTGGTGCTTCTTCATCCAGGCCGAGATGTCTGCCAGGCAGGCATAAATTCGAGCAGTCACTGTGGTGTCATTGGGCTGGAAAGACAAGTAGAGTTGCTTGTCATCAGCATAGCAGTGGTAAGAGAAACCATGTGCCTGAATGATGGGTCCCAGTGATGTTGTGTATATAGAGAACAGAAGTGGCCCAAGCACTGAGCCCTGAGGTACCCCAGTAAGTAGCTGATGTGGCTTGGATACCTCACCTCTCCAGGCTACCTTGAAGGACCTACCTGAGAGATAGAAATTGAACCAGTCAAGCACAGTTCCTGTGATGCCCAGCAAGGAGAGGGTAGAGAGTAAGATCTGATGGTTGACTGTGTCAAAGGCTGCAGAAAGGTCCAGCAGAATCAGGACAGATGATCTGGATTCAGCTTTCGCCTATCTCAGCGACTCAGTGACAGACAGCAGGGCAGTCTCGGTGGAGTGTCCACTTTTGAAGCCTGACTGATTGTCATCCAGCAGCTTGTTCTGTGAGAGATAGGCAGAGATCTGATTGAAAACTGCCCTTTCAAGTGTTTTTGCCATGAATGGGATGAGAGAGACTGGTCTGTAGTGTTCTATTTGTGTGGGGTTAAGTGCGGGTTTCTTCAGCAGCGGGGTTACTCGAGCCTGCTTTAATGTAGTGGGAAAAGTGCCTGTAAGTAGAGATGTGTTAATTATGTGTGTGAGTGCAGGTAGGATGGACGGAGAAATGGCCTGGAGAAGGTGAAAAGGAATGGGGTGAAGGGAACAGGTAGTGGGGTGGTTGGAGAGGAGGAGTTTAGAGACATCAGTGTCAGTCAGAGGAGAGAACATAAAGACAGAAGAGTTGCATACAGGGGACAGGTGTTTGACAGGGTGTGGTGCTGAGAATGTACTGCTGATGGTTGTAACCTTATTAATAAAAAATTTGGCGAAGACATCTGCTGTCAGTGATGTGTCTGGTGGTGGAGGGGGAGGGCAGAGAAGTGTGTTGAATGTTCTAAACAAGCTGCGAGTGTCTGTGGTGCTGTTGATCTTGTTCTGGTAATAGGAGGTTTTTGCAGATTTAACATTATCTGAAAAAGTTGCAAGCAGAGACTGATATTTACCTAGATCTGCTGGATCTTTAGATTTCTGCCATCTCATCTCAGCTACCCTGAGGTCAGTCCGATGTTCACGAAGGACGTCAGATAGCCAGGGGCTGGGTGGTGTAGCACGTGCTGGCCTAGAGGAGATAGGACAGATGTTGTCTAGACAGGTTGTTAAAGTAGAGCTTAGTGTGTCTGTGGCAGTGTTTACATCAAGCGTGGTAAATACATTTAGCGTGGGAAGAGAGGTAGAGACAGCAGTGGAAAGGCATGAGGGTGAAAGAGAACGGAGGTTACGGCGAAAGGAAACCAAAGGTGGTCTGTTTTAATGTAGATGGGAGGGTCATGTTGAATTGAACAAAGTAGTGATCAGAGACCTGTAAAGGAGTAACAAGAATATTTGAGTTGGTACAATTACGTGTAAAAATGAGGTCCAGCTGGTTGCCCGAGCTGTGAGTTGCTGTGTAGTTTTTCCAAGTCAAATGAGGCCAGGAGAGTATTCAGTTCAGTGGCATGGGGCTTGTCTTGGTGTATGTTGAAATCACCAAGAACCACAAGTGGCCTACCATCCTCCAGCAAGGAGGACAGCACGACATCCAACTCCTCAAGAAAGTTTGTCAGCTGACCTGGAGGGCGATAGATGATAACAACATGTATTTTTGTGGGTTGCATTGTAGTAATAGCATGGAATTCAAAACTAGTATTGTTACATAGTGAAGAGTGTGGTGAAAAAATCCAGTTGTTATGAATGAGCAAACCTGTTCCCCCACCTCTACCGTGTGTCGAGGGGTGTGAGAGAAGGAGAAGTTGTTGGAGAGAGCAGCAGATGTTGCTGTATCCTCTGGACGCATCCATGTTTCTGTCAGTGCCAGGATGCTGAGGGTGGACTGCGTGGCAAAGGCTGGAATGAAGTCAGCTTTGTTCACAGCTGACTGGCAGTTCCAGAGTCCCACTGAGAAAGAGAGCGGAGCAGGTGCTGAAGTGCAAAGTGGCCGTAGGTTGTGTGGGTTGCATTTGGTCTTGCATCGATATCGTGTAAACGGTCTGTAACAGATAACAGGGATGTGCTTGAAGGCATGTGTTATTCGTGAAGTAGACATGTTAGTATATAGAAGGAAAATAAGAAAAGAGACACAATACCAAGATACTTAAGTGCTATGGTGAGCGGCGCCTTGTCGTGTCCTTGCTTGGTGGACTTGCACAGGTAGACTCGCTGGTCTGTACCCAAGTAGGTCTTCACACGAGGAGGGCTTTACACGAGGGCTACCACTTCCACTGCCGCTTCCGCGTCAGCATTCAAGTCAAATATATAAACGATGATAATGAGCCGTTCAATGAAAAAAGCAGGACATGCCTTAATGCTACTTAGCACAACAAAGCTAGTCACGTGGTTAACCAAATCTAAGGGTCGCGCAAGGTGACAAACGCAAATTCCGTACACCGCAAATAAATTATGCTGCACTTTAGCAATAAATAATACTCTAAAACAAGTGAAGCACTGTTTATAGACACTAAAAACCACAATAGTTTTACACACACTGGACAACCAATGCTAAATCTAGCAGTGAATAACCTGGGACAAGTCAAAACAATATAGCACACACAGTTACAGAAGTCTCTTCAGAATTCTTACTAATAAGAATTAAAATGTAGAGCTCGCTAATTGGAATTCTTGCTAGTAAAAATCCAATTGTAGAGCTCTGTAATTAAAAACTGAATGGGAGTCAATGGAAATGTGGCAAGTAAATATTAAATTGTAGAGCTCTGTCATTTGAATTTTTAATAGTAAAATGCAATTGTAGAGCTTTATAATTGAAATTCTTATTAGTAAAAATTCAATTGTAGAGCTCTGTAATTAAATGAACGGGATTCAATAGAAACAAAGGACAAATATTCAATACCCTGTAATTAGAATTTTTACTAGTAAAAATGCAATTGTAGAGCTCTCTAATTGAAATTCTTACTAGTAAAAATTCAATTGTAGAGCTCTGTAATTAAATGAATGGGATTCAACAGAAACATATGACAAGTAAATATTCAATGCTTTGTAATTTGAATTTTTACTAGTAAAATGCAATTGTAGAGCTCTCTAATTGAAATTCTTACTAGTAAAAATTCAATTGTAGAGCTCTGTAATTAAATGAATGGGACTCAGTAGAAACATATGACAAGTAAATATACAATGCTCTGTAAAAATGTAATTGTAGAGCTCTGTAATTGGAATTCTTACTAGTAAAAATTATTATGGTGAGTAACACTGATAATTTGGCCTTCCATACAACTGCATCATCTGGACCAAGCAATCATGCCCATTAACACATGGTGGATTTCAATGATGGTATTTGAAGTAAAACCATAGTCACCAGTCATTTACCCTGGTTTTACTACAGTCACCATATTTTAACTATGATATTCATAGTAAAACTACAATTCAGGAAAACCGAAACTATGGTAATAATGCTGTGTTCAAGTCATGTCGGAGTTACCGCAATTACGAGATTCTGACATGTAAAAAGCATTCACATCTTCGAAGAACTCGAGATTCTTCTTCTTTCTCCTGCTCCCATTAGGGGTCGCCACAGTGGACCATCCGTGATCTGCATGTTTGACTTGGCACAGGTTTTACGCTGGATGCCCTTCCGGACGCAACTCCCAGTGGCTAGGGGACTCTCACTCATACCTACAGGGCAATTTTTAGAGTCTCCAATTCACTTAAACTGCATGTTTTTGGACTTGTGGGGGAAACCGAAACACCCGGAGGAAACCCACGTGAACACGGGAAGAGCATGCAAACTCCACACAAGTTGTAAACTCAGAATTTATATGAAAGCTCCAACTTGACAGTCATGACATCATCTGAATTTTGCAGTGGCCCAGTAAACAAATATTTTTGTTTGATATACCATTTTATTATACCACTGTTATCTGGAGCATTTTCTTTCACTTAAACATTTTGTAACAACATATAGGTGAATTAATTAATTAGTGATAAATAATTTGCTGTTATCAACAATGAAGCCGTTTGGCGGTATGAGAGTTGTCATGCACTCAAAAAAATAATTTTAAGATTTATGCATTTCAATTTCATAAAGTTCTATCAAATCGAACTGAGTAATCTTTAATAAAATAAAATAAAATAAAAACGAAATATTTTATGTTTTATTACTTTAATTTTGTTAAATATTACACAATTCAATTTGATGGAATTTTGTTATGAAATTGAAATGGGATCTTAAATGTGATTTAAAAATCTTAAAAATAAGCCAAAATAGTTTTTTTTTTTGAGTGTAGAAACAAATAATTTACGGGGTCCCAAGACATGAACAGATCAGGACCTCCGAATTGCAATCTTGTAATTACAGTAATTCTGATATAAGGTGAACACAGCATAACAATCACAGTCATTCTGACAAAAAAAGAAACAAAAAAACATTTAAAAAATTTAGACATGGTTTCACTGTAGTAAAACCGCAGTAACCATTTTTGTGGTAAAAAGCAAGAGTACTGACGCTGACTGCCACCCCTGGAGTCGTGAGTTTGAATCCAGGGCGTGCTGAGTGACTCCAGCCAGGTCTCCTAAGCAACCAAATTGGCCCGGTTGCTAGGGAGGGTAGAGTCACATGGGGTAACCTCCTCGTGGTCGCGATTAGTGGTTCTCGCTCTCAATGGGGCGTGTGGTAAGTTGTGTGTGGATCATGGAGAGTAGCATGAGCCTCCACATGCTGTGAGTCTCCGCGGTGTCATGCACAACGAGTCACGTGATAAAATGCACGGATTGACGGTCTCAGAAGTGGAGGCAACTGAGACTCGTCCTCCACCACCCGGATTGAGGCGAGTAACCGCACCATCACGAGGACCTGCTAAGTAGTGGGAATTGGGCATTCCAATATTGGGAGAGAAAAAGAAATGTACCACGTTATGTAACACAAATTAACCATGGCGTTACTATAGTAAAACTGACCTTTTTTTTTTTTTTCCTGGCAGATTAATAAAGAAGAAAAAAATGTACTACCATAGTTTTTGGTTTGCCTGTATTATTACTCTATTTTTACCACAATTATTTGAATTTGTTAAAATACTGTATTTTGTAAGGGATGGATGTATTAAGCTATTGCGAGGGAACCCAAAATAATTGCAAGAATTGTAAAAGGGAATATAAATTCCCTCCCTGTCCTCTAAGGGGCTCCATGGTTATCTGGTTATTCATTGAATAAAGAAAATGTGCATATGGTGAACAGTACACATACTGCAAAAATAGTACATATGTAGTATGCTATTCCAAACACAGCCAACTTCTTAGTTTCCTCCCAGTTTGCTGCACAGAAACAAACTTGTTTGGTAAAATTAAAAAAGTATCCCTCCCAGCCCTGTGAGGTGTAAAATAAGGAAACTGTTTTCTATATAACGCTGTTTTATTTGGCACTGACGTTCATTACAAACAACTGAAGGAAGAAAAACAAGATTTCAGCTGAGAAAAAAAACCCATCACAAACAACCAGCAGACGCAGATCTCATTCAGTACAAGTAAACTAAAGCAAAGCCAATTCTGATGCTTCTATCATTTAATTTTATTTAACACTATATTTATGATGATGATGATGATGATGATGACGTGAGGTTGTTGTAGAGATATTTTCATCAGCTGAATCTCTTTACCAGAGTAACAGCAGAGTAAAGCTACAGGAGCGTTTGGTTCTGAGAAACGGTTTAAGAGAAAAGAAAAATCCAAAAGTTAAAGCATCACTTTTCTCATTGGTACAAGCGTTTAAATCGGCATCTACTACACTAGTCTGACAATCTCTTCTAAACAATAGACATGTTGAGCAATCTGTCACATATGAAACGTTCATACAAACCAGAATATAACAGTATATTAGTTATAAAGCAGCAAACAGTGATCGCAAGCAGAAATAAACACTGAGGTATTGCATGTTGTAATTCTGAGGTTAAAGTTTAACCCAAGGCCTTTTCTAAAATCATGGCTTGAACACCCCTGTTATGAGTAATCAAGTTCATTATTGTTCCGGAAATCTGGTTCAGGAATGTTATAATATCACGACTTTACTCAACAGTCAAACCTTTAGCGATCAATACACTATTTGCTTTCAAAAGCTCAAATTTCTAACATTTTCAACATTGTTTTCAATTCTACAGACAGAAGAAATGAAATAAAAACAGTAGCAGTTAAAAGTTAAAGAAATGGAATCAAAAGGACAGTAATAACATGAATAAGAATAACATCAAGAAAAACAAACTTGTGTCTATTTTGGCAATATTTCCCAAATGTAGCAGAAAAATAACTTTCATCAGAGGGAAAATAAAAATCAATCGACTTTTTTCCCGATTTTTCTCTAACATTTTGGCCTCAGTTTCTAATCTTGTTGTTTCTTAAAAGGTTTTATATTTTGGTTTCATTTTGGTTTCTCAGTACAACAAGAGTCAGAGTCCTAAGACTTTTTTCTGTGAATCTAGAACGTTATTTTGGTCACTCGTTCCAACAGTGAAGCGCAGATCACATTTGTGTAATAAACTATTTAACCATTAAACCGATCTGCAATATTTCACCATCAAAACACACACTCAAACACACAAGAATAATAAACATCAGGCTTGTTCGTGTGCTTTGAAGAAAGGAGAACCGGCACCGTTAAACACATACAAGGTATTTGGTCATTTCAACACAATCACTAACTGCAATTTGGCAATTTCAGCTTCAGCAACATTAATTAGAAAGAAGCAGTCATTATTTTCTGCTATTAACATATGAAAATATATGCAATATATGCTAGTCGTCATTAGTAGAATAGAATCTGTGAGGTAATCATCAAGAGTGCTTTGAAAAGCTTGAGCTAATCTGAGTTCTGAGCGTTACGCTTTGGTTAATGGTCAGCTGATCTTCTAGTGTCACAAGAGAACCGTTGGATCTTTGGACGTCCCTCAACTTTCGCAGGAGGTTCTTGTCACAGAACATGTGAGGCGGATCGAGACAGAACGTGAGGAGCAACGTTGAGGAAACACTTTCAGATGAAACAGCAGGTCCAGCAGAGGCTGAAGATCTTCTAGAACACGCTGCTCTTGTACCAGCAGTTCTGAGGGCATCAGTTCAGATCCGACTGAGGAACCCGTCTGAACGCTGGCACAGGGGTGGGCACATCTCAGAGCGTCTGGTTGAGGTAGAAACACTTGACCAGCAGTAGGCAAAAGGTCATATCGAGAGGTCAAGTTGAGGCACAGGGTCTTTGGATGTCCAGTGTTTTGGTGGGAGGAGTTTAAGGGGAAAGGGGTGGGGCCTGTGGCTGCACTCAGGCTCATGCAGTGAATTATAAACATCCAATCACAATGCACACAGACACATCTAATAATAAACAGATCAAACTCAGAATTTTTGGTATGTTTACAGTCGTGTGTTTTAGTTCTGCTAGACACACACTAGGACAAACGTTGGTGTGGATGTGCGGTTTGTTTGGAAACTGTAAAAATGTGTCCTCTTTCATACAGAATGGCTAACAGATACCTGATCTGAGAAAATAAAACGGGCAGCTCTAATGTGGTTTGGTTTTAAAGACAAGTGGCTAAGTTCCAAAACCTAGTGAGCTGCCTACCTAGACAGCATTTTAAGGCATGCAGCATCCCAACACGTTCCAACAAGACAACGTTTTGAGAGACCTGTTGATTATAAATATACACAAATGTATAATTATTTGAAATATATCATGTTATCTGAGCACTGCGTTTATGTCCAGCTCTATTGGAGTCAACTGTGATTTCATGTGGCACACAGAGATGTTGCCTATATAGGGTGCTCAACATCAGTCACTTAAGCGGTTCCGTTTCAAATAGGATGCTGCCTATGTAGACAGTAGACAGTGAGGTGGCTCACTAGGGTTTGTAAGAGAGCCTGTGTGAGAAATACTCTTGCATTCATTATTCACACATCTGAGGCACTGAAGAAGTGTGTGTGTGTGTGTGTGTGTGTGTGTGTGTGTGTGTGGGAATTCACATCATGTAAGGCTTTGGTGGGGAAAAGGAGGAAACAGTGCAGCCGAGAGGATAGGGGAGGGTGTGGGGGGTTTGTGGTAGAGGTGTGTTCACCCTGTGCCAGTACTGGTGCCCGTGTTGGTGCCCGATGGGTGGAGAGGTTCAATCATGACCTCACATTGACCTGCAACTGTCTCTGCTGTGCCACCCTAAAAAAAATGATAGACATCATTCATCAGAAATGATATATAAAAACATATACAGTATGTGTGTGCAGCAAGGTTATTATAGTGTTGGGTTTTTAATTTAGTTCAATTTCAAATTATTATTTGGTTTAGTTTCAGTTATTTTACCAACTGTGGGTAGAAGGACTTACAAATGTGGAGATATGCATCCCTTTATTTTTTGAAGAGCAATGGATGATGTGATTAAACAAACGAATCAATTTATCTTGAAACATTGAGCACATAACTGAATGTGGGCACACACACACACACACACACACACACACACACACACACATTAAACTCATGGCCAGTAGATGGCATGTTTGCAATGCAACAGATGGTGACGTTAAAAGAAACAAAAACGATTTGGTAACATGCACAAGTCAAAGTATTAAAAACGAAAACTGAAATATTTTATGATCATTTCTATTTCGTTTTAGTTTGTTTCGAAGCAATGCATGATAGTTTCAGTTTAGTTGTAGTTTTTTGGAAAATGTTCGTTTTAGTTATTTAGTTTTTCTAGGTTATTTTTGGGAATTTCATTTCAGTCTTACTTTCAGTTTCAGTTTACTATAATAACCTTGGTGTGCAGAGTTGATCTGAATACAAAGTAATGTAGCATCACATTTTAAATTCGTGCAGTTACGTTACAGTTACTTTCATTGAGGGTAATTACTTTTAAATGCATATCTTGGGTTACACATGTTTCTAAAATAAAATGATGTATAGTGCA
The DNA here is from genome assembly GCF_019703515.2 of Myxocyprinus asiaticus. NCBI lineage: Eukaryota > Metazoa > Chordata > Actinopteri > Cypriniformes > Catostomidae > Myxocyprinus > Myxocyprinus asiaticus. The sequence continues at coordinate 764,539 of NC_059358.1, read as the reverse complement.
TTACAAATATGTTTGTTTGTTTGTTTGCATTTCTGTGACAGCTGAAGGATGTGCAATAATGAACAAGGAGTAAATATAGACTTATTTTTATTCTAAGTGTCTTAGTGAGTAACTTAAAAGTCAAGTAATTAGTAACGTGATTACTTTTCCATCAAGTAATCTATAAAGTTATCTGACATTAGAGAAAGTTTCTTTACAATTTCAGAGAAGTAATTACTAATTTATTGTGGATTACTTTTAGTAATCTGACTAAACCTCCTTTTGAAAATGTCCTCAACTGGAAGAAAATATTAATAAATAAAGTAAAAACAATTTTTGTTAAGTTTTATTTCAGGAGTAGAGTTAGTCCGTAGTCAAAATGTAACTTTATATAAAAACGTTATAAAACATGTATTATACTGTAAGCATTTATTTGTGATTTAAGGATTTAAAAAAAATGATGATATCAAGATTGCACTCACAAAGACCAACACGAAATATTTAACCTTGTGCGACAACGCATCCACATGTGTGGACGTTGTATTTTGGCGTCGCTATATGCAATTCATGATTTAAATGAATAAAAACCCACTGAATACTGTTCACAAGACTCTACACTGTCATTTAAGGGTTAAACTTCTGTCGCGCCGCATTACGTGACTCAACAGTATGACGTAGATTTCCGAGAAACACTCCTACGAGTGCAGTGCTAACAAAAGTGCCTCTGCTAAGAAACCTCTTTAAGTTTTTTGATTGAAATCTGTTTGGTTGGAAAGAGAATCGTCTCTAGTTTCGTTTGATATGCCGCTTTAAAAAATCTATTTATTTTTCGTGCGTTAGTGCACTGATAAACATGATGTCCACATAAGTGGAAAATGGGACTTTATTCCCTCAAAAGTTGAAAAAACATGTTATTTTAATAACTTTCAACATTAACCCATCTGTGGTCATTTCACTTCATTTTAATATACATTTAGTTATATTTTATCTTATCACTGTACAATACGGTTCTATTAACATTAATAAATGCATTCCTATATATTTAATGTGCATTATCACATGGAGAATTAATGTATTCATGCAAAAGTCTTTCAGAGGCTTTATATGGAGTTAGGATGAAAATAAGGTGCATTTCAAACTGTTCTGAGACCAGTGCAGACAGACAGCACACTGGAGGTTAAGTCATTCACTAAATAGGGAGCAAGGGAGCATCCTATAGCTCTCTATGCAGTTAAGTGCATTCACTCCTAAAATCTGATCAAAAGTTCAGTTTCAGGCTGCAGATGATGTTTGGATCACTCAACATGTTTGACAGACATGAGACAATGATAATCAGTACATAGATTCAGAATTTATAATGTATCATTTTATTTTAACATGGTTAACAGTGATTGGGTGATGCTGGACATTACTATGAATCAGAATTAATTATTCAGCTTTATAGAAAAATCAGCTGTAACGTCTCAAAAACATGAATAATCAACACTCCTGGACACATAATAAACTATTTGATGAAAAAAAAATCTGACTTTCTATAGTTTGGTATTACTTAAAATGTCACAACTTTCTCACAAAACTATTTGCTCTAGAAATGTATTTATTTATTTATTTTTGCTTGTTTATTAAGTGCTACTAGTTACAAATCAAAAAAGGAAATGAAAAATGCACACAGGGTCACGCTCGGGTCTGTCATGAATCTCACCGTTGTAGTTCCCCCCGCTCACCACCAGAGGGCTCCATCACCTGGGGATTGACTTTAACTCTCTGGACTCCATTTCCCATAATCCCCGTACCTGGCAATGATTACCTGTTCACCTGTTTCCAATCTATTCAGCTGTTTAAGTCTCACTCTCACTCACTGTCATTGCAAAGTCTTGTTTTGCCCTGGCTGACATTTCTGAGCATTCTCTTAGTTTATTGCATTTCCTGTGTATTATCCTGGACTGTTTTGACCTGTTGCTGCCTGCCTACAATTACTGCCTTTTTTACCTGGATTTAACCTGTGATTGTCTACGGCCTGCCCCGACATCTTGCCTGTTTATTGACCACCTCTCTGGATT
>NC_059358.1:755000-757500 GCF_019703515.2 Myxocyprinus asiaticus | reverse complement strand
GCCCTTTTATGCATTAATATTCAGTCATGAAGGAAAAATCTTCAGTGATAAAGGGAAAGTTCACCCAAAATGAAAATTATCTCATCATTTATTCACCCTCATGCCATCCCAGATGTGTGTGACTTTCTTTCTTCTGCAGAACACAAATGAAGATTTTTAGAAGAATATTTCAGCTCTGTAGGTCCATACAATGCAAGTGAATGGTGACCAGAACTTTGAAGCCCCAAAAAGCACATAAAGGCAGCATAAAAGTAATCCATAAAACTCCAGTGGTTTAGTCCATGTCTTTAGAAGTGATATGATAGGTGTATGTGAGAAAAAGATCAATAATTAAGTCTTTTTTTTACTCTAAATCTCCACTTTCACATTTCACATTCTTCTTCTTTTGTTTTTTGGCAATTTGCATTCTTCGTGCATATCGCCACCTACTGGTAGGGGCTGGTCAAAGGTGGAGATTTATAGTAAAAAATACTTAAATATTGATCTGTTTCTCACCCACACCTATCATATCACTTCAGAAGTCATGGATTAAACCACATGGATTTCTTTTATGCTGCCTTTATGTGATTTTTGGAGCTTCAAAGTTCTGGTCACCATTCACTTACATTGTATGAACCTACAGAGCTGAGATATTCTTCTAAAAATCTTCATCTGTGTTCTGCAGAAGACAGAAAGTCATACTCATCTGGGATGGCATGAGGGTGAGTAAATGATGAGAGAATTTTCATTTTTGGGTAAACTGTCCCTTTAACCTTTTACTATGTACCAAAAGTATGTACTTGAAGTACTTCACTGCCGATGGGAAAGTAAATCCTCCCTAGCATTGAGACACAACCATGTCATGAAATTGTGTCTATAAATGAATGCACACATGCACACTTCACACATGCACAGGAAACAGTACACCAACTGGGGATTATTGCCATGATACTTTCAACATACTATGATTAGGGACGACTGATTCTCATTTGGCATACAGTAAAGGACAGACAGCATTTGAACTTGGACACAGCAGTGTATGAGAGGTCAGGTGAGTGTTGACCTGTTGTTGTTGCTGAGTTTGACGTTGTCTCCAGGTGTGAGGATCTTGCCGTTCTTCAGCCAGATGAGGTGAGGATCAGGAACACCTTGAGCCTGACAGGTGAAGACGGCACTGCTGCCCGCAGGTTTAGACACCGACTGCGGCCACTGCAGGAACTCTGGAGGAGCTGAACGTGATAATAATAGTGTAATAAAGCCTTATGATCGACCGCTGGAACAATGATGTCACTGATAAAAACATATCACAGATTCTCTCATGAACCGCAGGTGGACTCAAAGAATCCTTCTGCAGCTCAATGAACAATGATTTTACTGCATTTGTGCATCTTTATTAATGTTAATTTATCAAAATACTATTGTTCATTGTTTCTTCATGTTAGTTCATATTGCATAAACTACTGTTCATTTATACAAATTGATATTTAATTAACATTAAACCAAGATAATAAAAGCTGTAAAAATATTGTTCATGTGAACTATTACATTAACTAATGGTAATTAACACAACCTTATTACAAAGTGTTACCCCTACAGTGTTTGTGTGAGTGTGTGTTTGTGTGTGTGTGTGTGTGAGAATGTGTTTGTGTGTATTTGTGTGTGTGTGTTTGTGTGTGTGTGTGAGAATGTGTTTGTGTGTGTGTGTGTGTGTGTGAGAATGTGTTTGTGTGTATTTGTGTGTGTGTGTTTGTGTGTGTGTGTGAGAATGTGTTTGTGTGTGTGTGTGTGTGTGTGTGTGAGAATGTGTTTGTGTGTGTGTGTGTGTGTGTGAGAATGTGTTTGTGTGTGTGTGTGTGTGTGTGTGTGTGTGAGAATGTGTTTGTGTGTATTTGTGTGTGTGTGTGTGTGTGTGTGAGAATGTGTGTGTGTGAATGTGTTTGTGTGTGTGTGTGAGAATGTGTTTGTGTGTGTGTGTGTGTGTGTGTGTGTGTGAGAATGTGTTTGTGTGTATTTGTGTGTGTGTGTGTGTGTGTGTGAGAATGTGTGTGTGTGAATGTGTTTGTGTGTATTTGTGTGTGTGTGTGTGTGTGAATGTGAGAATGTGTTTGTGTGTGTGTGTGTGTGTGTGAATGTGTTTGTGTGTATTTCTGTGTGTATGTGTGTGTGTGTGAGTGTGAGTGTGAGAATGTGTTTGTGTGTGTGTGTGTGTGTTTGCTTGTGTGTTTGTGTGTGTATTTGCTTGTGTGTTTGTGTGTGTGTGTGTGTGAATGTGTTTGTGTGTATTTGTGTGTGTGTGTGTGTGTGTGAGAGTGTGAGAATGTGTTTGTGTTTGTTTGTGTGTGTGTGTGTGTGTTAGAGAGTGTGTGTTTGTGTGTGTGTGTTAGAGAGTGTGTGTGTGTTTGTGTGTGTGTGTTTGTGTGTGTGTGTGAGAGAGTGTGTTTGTGTGTGTGTGTGTGTGTGTGTGTGTGGTGTGTGTGTTTGTGTGAGTGTGTGTTTGCGTGTGTGTGTGTGTGAGTGTGTG
>NC_059358.1:740000-747500 GCF_019703515.2 Myxocyprinus asiaticus | reverse complement strand
CACAGACAGAGAGTCATGTGACTTCTTTCATTTATTCCTTTTTAATTACATTTGTTTATAATTAGTACAAAATGCTGCAGCTGCACTTTGACACAAACTTGGCTTCCCAGTCGTATTGCTCGACTTCTAGCTTCTTCGAATTGATTACCAATTTCTATTTAGCAGATGTTTTAGAACTTCCTGTTGTGAACTGTGTGACTGTTTCAAGACCCAAATGCAAAACTAAAGATAATAAAGTATCTACATTATTAGACCCCACAATTATGTGATATGAGATCTGCTGAACCTGTGTCTGTATTTACTGTAAGTCTTGTCTAAACACACATTTTTATAGACTGGCATTTATACCAATATGTGAATGTGTTGTGTTATATATTGAATGTGTTCTGTATATATTGAACATTTTATGTTTTGTCGAGCATTGTGCTATATTGTTAATAGGTACTGTAAAAAAGTTATTATTTGCTATAGCACTTTCTTAGTCAACTCTGTACTGTTACTTCATTTCATTTTACACTAGTGACATTTTATTTGTGAATACTTGTTTATGCCTGGGTATCTCAGCGAGTATTGACGCTGACTATCAGTGACTCCAGTCAGGTCTCCTAAGCAACCAAATTGGCCCGGTTGCTAGGGAGGGTAGAGTCACATGGGGTAACCTCCTCGTGGTCGTGATTAGTGGTTCTCGCTCTCAATGGGGCGTGTGGTAAGTTGTGTGTGGATCGTGGAGAGTAGCATGAGTCTCCACATGCTGTGAGTCTCCGTGGTGTCATGCACAATGAGTCACGTGATAAGATGCACGGATTGACGGTCTCAGAAGCGTAGGCAACTGAGACTTCGTCCTCCACCACCCGGATTGTCACTATGCCACCACGAGAACCTGCTAAGTAGTGGGAATTGGGCATTCCAACATTGGGAGAAAAGGGGATACATTTATTATTATTTATTTATTTTTTTTAAAGAATACTTGTTTATTCACATTTGAATTTTTAGCATTTATTGGTTAATATGTATATACACTATGTATGTGTGATTGTTTTTATCTTATTTTATTTATAAATTTTTTATTAACTTTTGTCAAAATGAATGTTTTGCTTTTTTTATTGTTTTAATATTCATTTTAATTTTAATTTTTAATTTAGTTTTGCTACTTCTAATTTTTAATACTTATTAATACTAATATTTATTTTAATGCAGTCAGTTTCTTTGACTTAATTTCTGAAATATGAAGCACTTTGAGTTGCGCTTGATGTATGAAATAAAATATATTATTATTATTATTATTATTATTTTAATTTGCACAATTTCTTATTGAATACAGATATGCTGCTAAGACTTTGGCAATAAAGCAATATAATTGTTTCAAGCCAAAAAAAGCACACTAAAATTAAAATTGACAAAGAGAGAGATGGATAATTCAGATATGTTCAGAGGTAACATTCTTGTAATAATATGGAAGGAAGCGGTTCGTCTTTACCTGTGACTGACAGTTGTGCCTCATGACTGTAGCGAGTGTTTGCGATGTTTTTAGCGACACATCTGTACGTGCCGCTGTCAGCTCGACGCACTCCAGTGATGTGCAGAATGCCGTTGGGCAGGAGTGTGTACCTGAATACACACAGAGAAGTCAAACTCAGGCACGATATCAGTTTAAAAGAGTAAACCACAGAGGACCAGAAACCTGTTGTTCATACTTCACATGCATTATTGCGTTACTCTGGTGGCAACAAACCTCAGTACACAAGGGGGCGATAGAGTTAACTTCAAAAATTTGTGCCATTAAACCAACTTTGTTTCTCCATCATAACAGTAGTTGACCAGGATAAAAATAACTGTACAAGACAACCGTTTACAGTAATGTTATTATAGCGCCTGTTGTGGCAAAGTTGAGAATGCATGGTGCACTTGTGAAACATTATAAATTGTGGGCTTTCTTTTAGTTTGTCTGAGTGAGTTTAACCTGTTATCATCGGCATTGAGTGTGGTTCTGTTTCGCTCCCAGGTGATGTTGGCCTCCGGTACGCCGCTGACCGCGCAGTAAAAACGGGCGACGCCACCTTCATCCACACTCATGGACTCTGGGTGCATGTGGAACTTCGGTAGTGCTGAGAGAGAGAAGACAGCGAGACATATTCAGTATCCCATCAATGTGTATGTAGATGCTTCTCCAACACATCTGACATCACCACAGGAACAGCCAATTAAAAGTGATCAATCTCAACAGACATGTTTCACACAGAGAGAACACATCCATGGAAACCTCATCCCAATCAGACAATTATTGCTCAAAGGTTTTCACAGCTCAGGAGACTTAATGGAGCTCTCAGTTATATTTCTTTAAGCATCAACTTTGTCTCCGATGTTTCTCCTGAAATTCCTGAGTCAATGGTTGGCATACAGTAACTATTAAATGAATGTGGAAAGCATAAATCAGATCATGTGCTCTTTGGAGAACATTATGAGAAATGTTTGCATTTCACACTTTTTGAAGTGTCCATTTAATCTCTGAAAGGAGAGTCTTTTTGTCTTTGTGTTTCATGAGTGTTTGCATGACTCACATGCAAGCTGCACGTGTGCTTTGCGACTAATGATCAGCCCGTATCGGTTCTGCGCCGCACACTCGTACTCGCCCGCGCCACTCTCGTCACCGTCACGCCGTTTCTGGAAGTTTAGGATCAGGAGCGTCCCGTTATCCAGCACGGCCGCTCGCACTCCGAGAGGTATGGGAACGCCGTTCCGTCGCCAGGTAATCATGATTGGCCCCTCCCCCTCCACCTGACAGTCCAGCATGAGGGGGCGGTCCCTCACGGCAATGACATCACTGGGTTCTTTGATGAATGCCAACTCTGAAGCTCCGCCAAAACCTGCAGGACAGTAAGGGGAAAATATGATGGTATGGAATAAAGAACAAATAGCTGATTAATCTGCGAGGAATGATGTTTACGAATAATGCTTGTGAGGATGAAGATGAAGATGGTGATGAGAAGGTGCATTATGAGGGATGTTGAAACCCTGATGGAAGAGAACTTCTGTGGCCCATATAACAGCATAACGCAGTCAGCAAATAAAATTAGACTCAACAACCAAACCAGACCAGCCTACCTAGTTTAGTAGCCGGATCAGACCAGCAAACCATCTTAAACTAGTTTAACTTACTGCCACAATGCTAGGGTGTTTTGGGTGATCTATAACTCAATGCAACAGGGTGTTTGTTTACTGGATCAAATGAAAAGAGTCTCTGTGATACTTTGCTCTCTAGATCTGAATGTCTATGAGATCAATGCAAGTCTATGGGGTTTTTTCAGGTGTAAATGGTAAGTTTGATCTCTTAGTAAAGTAAGAGCACACCTCTCCTCAACAACACATGATTTGAGGGATCATTCATGTCTGGAAAAGTAAAAGTAATGACTGGAAGTAAAATTATTTCTGAGAGCTGAAAATTATGTTCTGATGTGGACCTGGTGTTGTGATCTGGTTTCACTGGCTGTTTTGGACGTAAAGCAGCTCAAAGAGAGGCGATTCATCTGGGCTGAACTTAAACTTGACTTTCTAAAGTGTGATTGATGGCTCTTTTAACAGCACACACACAAAACCCCCCATCAGCCACACAATGCAGCCCCACCACACCCCCTAAAATATACACCCTCCATAACTGCCCCAGTGTCCCATCACTCCTGCCCCACTCTGAAGAGCCATCTGCCCCTCCTCCGCCCCATGGCACTCCAAGGGTGACTTTCCCATGCCACACCATCACTCAAATCAACATCCCCCTCGCAGCTGCCAAACACACGAGTCACACTTGAACTTGAACGCGCTCGCACGTAAAATCCAGACTCCTGCATCAGCACCGACAGACGACAGTCGGACCTCTTCATCCCCTCTCAAGAGTCCAGATCTGACCTCAGGAGCAGAACATCCCTATGACGGGTCTCCTCACATCTGACAAACTTTATTCTCACAATCATGTCTCAATTCAAACAGCACAGAGGTCTCTCCAACAGAGAGTTTAGCTGATACAGTTCACGTGGGCCACAATCTACCAACCAGCTTTATCAAAGTAGGAAATGTTCATTCTGAAATCTAAAGAGCCCCTTAGAAGACAGGAAAGGAATTTATTTACTGAAATAGTTTTGTGTTCACTCACAATGAGTTTTGCATTCCCTCGCAATAGCTTTATTACAAAAATGAACGTTGTTTTTTACTAAAGTAACCGTTAGGACTGTGCAATATGGACCAAAAAAAAAACATCACATTTTTTGGGTTTTAATTGCAATTTTGGCAAATGTTTTTCCTTATTCACACATTTTACATTCGAAAATGCATTTCAGTGTACAAAAACTTCTGAGGAACATAGTATCTTTACACAAATGATATACCAGAGCATTGGTTAATTCTATATGCCTTTTTTTCCCCGTTTGTCTTTATTCATCTTCCTGGTTTCCGTTCTCTCACTGGCACCATTTTTGCACGCTGCATTCTGACTCATATTGGGATTTTATTGGGATTAAATCGCACAGCATACTACGGTATTTGTAGTAAAACCATAGTAACATGATAATACAAATCCTAACCATACTATAGTAACACCATGGTTAATTTGTGGTACATTTACCATGGTTTTTAAAACCCAGGCTGGTACCAAACAAAACATACAAACAGCCCTTATGAAAATTAAGCATGGTCTCACTATAGTAAAACTGCAGTAACGTGCAGCAACCATGTTTTGTTGTTGTTGTTGTTTTGGCAGAAGAATTATGATTTTATTACCATAGTTTTGGTTTTCCTGTTTTATTATTATGGTTTTACTACAAAACCATATTATGTTTAAAATATGGTTACTGTAGTACAACCACGGCAAATTCTGTTTACTGTGGTTCTACTATAAATAGGCTATTATAGTTGAACTAGGATTACTGTAGTAAAACCATGCATTTTAATGCCCAAATAAGGACATTTTAAGCAAATACTTAAATGCCATTAACGGCACGTTTGGAGTGATGAAATGATGAAACGAAATCTCGAAATAAGGGCTCGTTAGCATTAAAATAACGTGTGAAAGTGCAGAAATTAGGACAAAAATATTTTACTATTGCATAATATAATATAAAAGAATAGTATATAAAATAAATGTAATAAAAATATAAAAAAAAATCTATTTTATCATTTTTTTTTTTTTTTTTAAATATCGAGTTTTAAAAAACTGTAAATGTAAAATTTACCAAAACTAAAGTTGACAAAAAAAGAGAGACATATTTTATATTTAAAACATTATTTGTTATTGTCGCAATCAATTATTTTTATTTTTGTCACAGTCTGGAGCCCTGAGAAATATGACAATTTATATGATAATTAATCGTGAAAGCCCAAAACGAGACAACTAATCAGCATAGCCCTAAAACAGACAATTAATCATCATAATCACTATTTTTTGTTTGACAATTAATTGTCAGCCATAATCGTGACAGCCCTAAATACAGTGATTGCGAGGGAACTATTTTAGAAAATAAATTCCCTCCATGCCTTCTAAGGGGTTCCTAAGGGGTAGTTTGTGACTATGATTGTTCCCACATGAAGCTCTGCAGCTTTCTGCACAATTTGAACGGCCATCGTGCACAAACTTGTACACATCCCGCTCCGCTTGAATGTTTGTTAATTTATGTGGCAAATTTGACAATGCTTTCAGCTGCCAATAAGAGCGTAGTACTCTCAGCTCAGTTTAACACATTTTACCATGTTCATGCTAAATCCATTCAACAGAAATCCACAGATTTCCCTCCATACTCAGAGCAGACAATGTGAAAACAGAATCTGTGCCTACAGGAATCATTTTGTGTTGGATCAGCCCTGAAACCCTCATGTTTCTGTAACATTCACTGTTATCAAGGTTCTATATACAATTTCTATGTGCAAGATGTTATAAGAGCATCAGTTTTTTTGTAACATTTTCCTAAATGTCCTAGCACTTGAGTCAAAATGCACAGAACATTTCTTAGCTACACAAGTACTTCTATAAATCGTTTGGTTTGGGGGTGTGCTCTAAATTCACTTAGTAATGTCTAAAGCTGCAGCTGTATTCTCCTCCTCACAATAGCAGCCCATCTTCAGTGGTAAATATGGGATAAATTCACCTCCCCTCTGGGTGTCATTAATGAGGGGGGAGCTGTGACCTCGGCTCCTAAAGGTCATGAGAGAATCAGCCTCTCCTCCTCGTGCATTGTTTGTTGTCTTCTGGAGTGGCCGTGAACTTCACCGCTCGTATATACAACGTGAAACGCTTCATTAATCCTGTCTCGGGTGCATCTGCTGGTCAGAATGCCATCACAAAATCTGAATGTGAAATGTTGCATCTGTGTGACTCTGTGACCCAAAGAACAGAACCGACCTTATTTATAACAATCACAAATCAAAAGTGTTTTGACTGCTGGCCAAAGTCATGTTGAGCTTAAAAAAGTATTAAAACATTCCATTTTACAGTTAGAGATTGTTTATTAGTAGTCCAGCATCCTTGTTACTATTACTGATAGTCACCCCTCAAATCATGTGTTTTGAGGAGACGTGTGCTGTTACACTTAACATTTTCACCTGAAAAAATCCCATAGACTTATATTGAAGGAGGGACTAGTATTAAGCCAGTGAGCAAACACCTAGCAACCATCAACAACACTCTAACAATGCCTTAGCAACCACCCAGGTCACCCTAGCAACTGCATAGCAACAGACTAAAAACACTCAAAACACCTTAGCAACCACATAGCAATGCCCTGGCAAGCCCCACATGTTCATCAGAAATGTAAAACTCAACTTTCTTGTAAAGAGTGTCAGTGAATGCTTCACCCACCCAACAAACCAAAAACAAACCATGGCCATTATATTCTTTCAAGCACCTTGAATGTCATAATATATGACTACGGTAATCATTCAGTACATGGTATATATATATCAAAGCATCCTGGTATTACCATCACTGTACTATGGTGTACTGTTTTGTAAGTGTAATCAAGGCTACGCACTAGAGGTCTGCAACCCGACCTGGGCCCGACGGGTTTGTTCCTAACTTGTTTCGTGCACGCCCTCTCACTTACAGACACACGCGAACAGACGAGTTAGGGGCTGTTCACACCGAATGTGTTTTTGCACGCATCTGTTCTGTTTTCCCATTGTTTTCCTATGTAAACACATGCTGGACGAATGTCTTTGACTGTTGCACCGCGTCTCGCTGTTTCTTCAGCGTCTCGCGCAGAACCGCCACTTTCTAAACACTGTGCCAAGTCAAAAAGAATTTCACATTTTCGAAAACGCATGTCAAGACACCTGCGCTAAAAACAATCTAGATGCAGCCCAAAGAATGAAACGGAGTGCAAGTGTCTCGGCATGCGTTTTTGAAAATGTGAAGTTCTTTTTAACTTGACACGGTGTCACAAAGATTTAATATCCTAAACAAGTTCAGGCTGCATAGAGGGGACTGTTGCATTGTTTCATATTATTCCAGATTGTTCTGCA
>NC_059358.1:712500-735000 GCF_019703515.2 Myxocyprinus asiaticus | reverse complement strand
GAGCGTGCGATGCGCTCAGACTCCTGCGGGGGCGGGGCCTGCTGCATCAGCCAATCAGAGCGCAGATGGAGGCAGGAAAGGACCGTGTGGTGGTACACAGGTACAGTCATGGCATCAGATGGTAATACCATGGTACTTTGAGGTTGATGTATACAGTAGGCCTACAGGTGAGAAGTTTGAAACATCTACTCCTTTTTATTATGAGCAGGGTCAGAAATTTAGGGGGGCGTCAGGGAAAAAATGTCACCAAAAATGACAGAAAGGCCCCTGAAATTAAAAATCTAGTGGCAAAAAAAAACAAACAAAAAAAACAAATGCCTTCAGTTTTTTTTATTTGTAACACCTGGTATACTTACCTGGTAAAATTGTATTACAGTAGCAGTGGCATAAAATGTAAATTGATCTTTATTTAATTATTACAGTAAGAGGTAATTATGTACCATTGTTATTCACAATTACCCTTGGTATCGCCAAGATTATCATGGTACTACAATGGTACATATCCTGAAAACAGAGTAAAGTTCATACAGGCACATGGTACCATAGGCGCTGATTTAGGTAGGGATGGTAGGGACATGTCCCAACCAACTTTCAGAAAATCTGAAATATCCTGACCAACATTTGGGCAATTTTACCACACAGAAAATACTTCAACTTTATACTATGTTTTAATTTTCATTTTAACTACTATTAAATATAAATCGTGTAAATTGTTGTCCTACCTCTTCTGAAGCACATTCACAATTACATTTACATTTATTCATTTGGCTGACGTTTTTATCCAAAGCGACTTACAAAAGAGGAACACATTATAAGTGATTCATCTTAAGTGCTGCATTACAATGTTTCACTAGCATCTGAATAGTAGTATCCGGGGCCTGGGTATCTCAGCGAGTATTGACACTGACTATCACCCCTGGAGTTGCGAGTTCGAATCCAGGGTGTGCTGAGTGACTCCAGCCAGGTCTCCTAAGCAACCAAATTGGCCCGGTTGCTAGGGAGGGTAAAGTCACATGGGGTAACCTCCTCGTGGTCGTGATTAGTGGTTCTCGCTCTCAATGGGGCGTGTGGTAAGTTGTGTGTGGATCGTGGAGAGTAGCATGAGCCTCCACATGCTGTGAGTCTCCGCGGTGTCATGCACAACGAGTCACGTGATAAGATGCACGGATTGACGGTCTCAGAAGCGGAGACAACTGAGACTTGTCCTCCACCACCCGGATTGAGGTGAGTAACCGCGCCACCATGAGGACTTACTAAGTAGTGGGAACTGGACAGTCCAACATTGGGGAGAAAAGGGGATTAAAAAAAAAAGAAAAGAAAAGAATAGTAGTATCCAAGACAGATTAGAGTGCAACAAGAATATCTATAAAACGTTTTTTTTTTTGTTTTTTTTTTTGAGTGACTGGTTAAGTGTTCATGGAACAGATGTGTTTTTAGTCATTTTTTGAAGACAGAGAGTGAGTCAGCTTCACGGATGGAGTTGGGAAGGTCGTTCCACCAATGTGGTTCGATGAAGCCGAAAGTCCGGGAAAGTGTTTTGGTGCCTCTTTGTGTTGGTACAACAAGGCGACGTTCCTTAGCCGACTGCAGGCTTCTGGTGGGCGCGTAGCTCTGCAGAAATGATTTTAGGTATGCTGGAGCAGACCCAGTGACTGTTCTGTATGCCAGCATCAGAGCCTTGAATTTGATACGTGCATCAACCAGCAGCCAGTGAAGAGAGACAAGGAGTGGTGTAACGTGCGCTCTCTTTGGTTCATTAAAGACCAGATGTGCTGCTGCATTCTGGATCATTTGCAGGGGTCTAATTGCACATGCAGGGAGGCCTGCAATGAGAGCGTTACAGTAGTCCAGTCTAGTTATGACAAGTGACTGAACAAGAAGTTGTGTGGCATGTTCAGAGAGGAAGGGTCTTATCTTCCTGATATTGTAAGGTGTAAATCTACATGATCGGGCAGTCTTTGAGATGTGGTCTGTGAAACTGAGTTGGTTATCGATGATTACCCTAGTTTTCTGACAGTTTTGTGAGGCGTTATTGTAGTTGAACCCAGCTGAACAGTGATGATGTTTTCAGCAGCATGATTGGCTGGAAAGACGAGGAGTTCAGTCTTCACTGGGTTAAGTTGTAGGTGGTGTTCCTTCATCCAGGCCGAGCAGTCACCATGGTGTCATTGGGCTGGAAAGACAAGTAGAGCTGTGTGTAGAACCCATGTGCTTGAATGATGAGTCCCAGTGATGTTGTGTATTTAGAGAACAGAAGTGGCCCAAGCACTGAGCCCTGAGGTACCCCAGTAAGTAGCTGATGTGACTTGGACACCTCACCTCTCCAGGCTACCTTGAAGGACCTACCTGAGAGTTAGGAATTAAACCAGTCAAGCACAGTTCCTGTGATGCCCAGAGTAGAGAGGGTGGAGAGTAAGATCTGATGGTTGACTGTGTCGAAGGCTGCAGAAAGGGTCCAGCAGAATCAGGACGGATGATCTGGATTCAGCTTTCGCCTGTCTCAGCGACTCAGTAACAGACAGCAGGGCAGTCTCGGTGGAGTGTCCACTTTTAAAGCCTGACTGATTGTCATCCAGCAGCTTGTTCTGTGAGAGATAGGCAGAGATCTGATTGAAAACTGCCCTTTCAAGTGTTTTCGCCATGAATGGGATGAGAGAGAATGGTCTGTAGTGTTCCACTTGTGTGGGGTTAAGTGCAGGTTTTTTAAGCAACAGTGTTACTCGAGCCTAGTGTATGTAGTGGGAAAAGTGCCTGTAAGTAGAGATGTGTTAATTATGTGTGTGAGTGCAGGTAGGATGGATGGAGAGATGGTTTGGAGAAGGTGGGAAGGAATGGGGTCAAGGGAACAGGTGGTTGGAGAGGAGGAGTTTAGAGACCTCAGTGTCAGTCAGAGGAGAGAACATAGAGACAGAAGAGTTGCATACAGAAGACAGGTGTTTCACAGGGTGAGGTGCTGAGAATGTCTGCTGTCAGTGAGGTGTCAGGCAGTGGAAGGGGAGGACCGAGAAGTGTGTTGAATGTTCTAAATAAGCTGCGAGTGTCTGTGGTACTGTTGATCTTGTCCTGGTAATAGGACGTTTTTGCAGATTTAACTTTAATTTATTTTTTTTTTTAAAGAAGCACATTATCTTTCAGGGGGCCATTAGCCCTGTTGTACCCTATATACTGTAAGTTACAACCCAGCAGCTAGTTTAAATGACTTCAGCGCATAAATGGCATTTTCATGTGGCACCTCTTACTTTCCTCATTGCTGTTCAGGATGTACCAATCACAGTCTTTTATTGAATATGGATAATATTTTTATTGAAACAGGCAAATATTTAATATGGTGGAGCAGAGAAATATCAAATTAAACTTGTTATATGAGGAAATAATTTTATTTTGCTTACAGTATATTACCAGACAGACTGACTGACCAACCTTTTTAATATTATCCTCGTTGCAACATGTCCCTACCAACTTCCAAACCAAACCTATGCCCTTGCATGGTACTTTTTTGTTAGTGACATCTAAACTGAATGGATTTGCTTATCATATTGTGTGTTTTTGCTCTGGTGGATTATTACAGGATAACGGTAAGGAGGCCAATGTGCATGTGTTTTTATGCTTTAAAAACGTACACTTTGGTTTTCTGTGCTGTATTGAACATTGCAAATTCTTCTGATTTAAAAGTGTCACCAGGATATAATGTCATCTAGATTTTGAAAGAGACTCATTAAAGCTCAAATCAGTTAAAACAACATCAGGCTTCTGAAAGCAGCATTAAGTGGAAGTGCTTTTAGCATTTCAGGAATTCTGCTCATATTCTTCTCTTACACTGAGGAAAGTGATTTGTGTCATCCTGACATATATTGCACAAGTTAACCCACCAAAAACACACACTAGACAAATACACTGGTCATGTTTCCTGAAGCTGACAGTGATGTCATCAGTTTTGGAGGGTTTGAATGCGAGACGTTCGCAGGTCATTCATAAAAGTGTCCTGCTGGTACAGTACGTCCACAGAAGAGGGACGTGAATAAATCAGATGATGAGACGGACTGCTTCTTATTAAACTCTACCTGCTGTAATTCACAGTGAAATTCTCTGCACTGCTCCGGCAACGTTCCAAAAAAAAAAGAAAAGTCCTTCAGCCTCAATCATAAAGTCATTTAAACTAGCTGCTGGGTTGTAACTTACAGTATATAGGGTACAACAGGGCTAATGGCCCCCCTTAAAGATAATGTGCTTCTTAAGAAAAATCATGCATAAAACAATACTTTTCTATTTTTGATGGAGCAACATACAACAATAATAAACAAAGATAGTTTTTATTAAAATTATATATTTTTTAAATGTGGCAAGGGGGGCGTTACCCAAAGTGTGGGGTAAAAGGCCCACTGGGGGCTTATAGTGATATAGTGAAGAACAGACATAGGGGCAATAGTCAGGGCCGTATCTAGTGGGGTGAAAGGTGGTAACGATTCTAGGGGCCCACAGATCCCACAACAAATTCTAAATTGTATTTTTTAATCAGAACGTGGCCCTGAGCAATATACAGTCAGGATGCCCAGAATACCTTGCTACGGTCCTGACAATTGAAAAAATTTGTCAACTTATGCAAATACTTTGAGACAGCAAGATGCTTTGAGTAACAAATTAAGAAAACACTTCCTCAAAATAACCACTTCACCATTTTCTGTTAATTTCAATCACATTTGGCATTTCATAACATCTCAAAATGAATCTCCATTGTGACTGGATCTGTCAATGTGAGCCCACTTTCAAAATTCTTCATAAAAACAATGTGTTTTCCACCACAAATACTATCCTGTCACAGGGCGAGAGTGAGACCCAAGAGCAGAGGAACAGTTCAAAGAATTTATTTACAGTTCAAAGAGCACACGGAAGTAACTCACACCTGGACCCGTACGCTCAACACAAAGAACATACACGAAACACAAGACATGGGATGATGATGTCACGGTGCCGTCAGACAAAACCCCAACCTGACAGAGTGACGGGACCGTGACGTTACCGAAGAGTGCACGGCAGTAACTCACACCCGGACCGTGCGCTCAACACAAAGAACGTACACGAAACACAAGACATGGATGATGATGTCACGGTCCCTTCAGACAAAAACCCAACCTGACAAAGTAACAGGACCGTGACACTATCCTTTCACATATTGAACAATCACCTTGAACAAACCTGAAAATGACAAATAATCAAATCAAATCAAATCACTTTATTGTCACACAGCCATATACACAAGTGCAATGCTGTGTGAAATTCTTGGGTGCAGTTCCGATCAACATAGCAGTCGTGACAGTGATGAGACATATACCAATTTACAATAACATCAAATTAACACAACACAATTTAAAGTCTAATATACACATAATTACACTCAACAATATACATATAATAACATACACTGTACAGTATACAATACGCACTATATAGATACACATTAATCAATAAAAATAAAAAATAAAAATATATAAAAAGTATATATAGAATGTACAGTATTGTACTGTATTGACATTCAGGCTGTCGGTTGATAGTCAGTTGTTAAGAGAGAATATAATATAATAATAATATAATACAGTCCAGTGTGAGATATAAGACTAAGGGTAATAAAGTGCAGTGCTGATGTATTTTGATCGTGGGAGATCAAGAGTTCAGAAGTCTGATTGCTTGGGGGAAGAAGCTGTCATGGAGTCGGCTGGTGCGGGTCCTGATGCTGCGATACCGCCTGCCTGATGGTAGCAGTGAGAACAGCCCATGGCTCGGGTGGCTGGAGTCTCTGATGATCCTCTGAGCTTTTTTCACACAAAGCCTGGTATATATTTCCTGGAGGGAGGGAAGCTCACCTCCGATGATGTGTCTGGCAGTTTGCACCACCCTTTGCAGTGCTTTGCGGTAGTGGGCGGTGCTATTGCCGTATCAGGCAGTGATGCAGCCAGTCAGGATGCTCTCTACAGTGCAGGTGTAGAACCGTGTGAGGATGTGGCGGTTCATTCCAAACTTCCTCAGCTGTCTCAGGAAGAAGAGGTGCTGATGAGCCTTCTTCACAACGACTTCAGTGTGGACGGACCATGTGAGTTCCTCAGTGATGTGGACACCCAGGAACTTGAAGCTGCTGACTCTCTCCACTGGTGCTCCATTGATGGTGATGGGACTGTGTTCTCTGTCTTTTCTCCTGAAGTCCACCACAAGCTCCTTTGTCTTACTGACTTTGAGGGAGAGGTTGTGCTCCTGACACCAGTGTGTCAGAGTGTTCATCATTGTCAGTGATCAGACCTACCACCGTCGTGTCATCAGCAAACTTAATGATGGCATTGGAGCTGTGTGTTGCCACACAGTCATGTGTGTACAGGGAATACAGTAGTGGGCTGAGAACACAGCCCTGCGGGGCTCCAGTGTTGAGGGTCAGTGATGAGGAGATGTTACTGCCCATTCTAACCACCTGGCGTCTGCTTGACAGGAAGTCCAGGATCCAGCTGCACAGTGAGCTGTTTAAGCCCAGAGCCCGGAGTTTCTCATCTAGCTTGGAGGGCACTATGGTGTTGAATGCTGAGCTGTAGTCTACAAACAACATTCTCACATAAGTGTTCTTTTTTTCCAGGTGGGAGAGAGCAGTGTGTATTGTAGATGCAATGGCATCATCAGTGGAGCGGTTGTTGCGGTAAGCAAACTGAAATGGGTCTAGTGAGGGAGGCAGCACAGAGCAGATGTAATCTCTGATTAGTCTCTCAAAGCATTTGCTGATGATGGGGGTCAGAGCAACAGAACGCCAGTCATTTAAGCAAGTTATTTTTGATTGTGTGTTAAGAAGTGTTGTGTCTCAAATAAATGTGATAATTTCAGGGATTCTCATTAGCTACATACATTTGCAACATTTTAAAAGTTATGAAATGTTAATGCTATTTAGCGTTTTGGGAGAAAATAAAATTAAAAGTGCCTTTTACGCCTGCACTTTAAATTTTGCTGGGTGATTTTACAAGGATCCCTGTTAGAGCCAATTTTGTTTTCTTTATACATCTTACCGCTTGGTTCTGTAATTCGAAAATACAACATAAATTTTCATTGCTATGCAGATGACCTGCAGTTGTTTTTGTGGTTGAATCCCAATGATCTGTCTAATTGAAATGTTCTTGCATAGCAGATATTCAAAACTGGATGGCATGTAATTTTCTGCTGTTAAATACTGATAAAACTTGACCAATATTGTTATAATTGGTCATGTTTTTAAAAAAGTCAAATTGAGGCAGCACTTAGTCAGGTGGTCCCAAATATTCAGCAGGTGGTGAGAAATCTGGGCGTCTATTTTGACAGTAATTAAAATGTTATATCATGTTAGTTCAGTCTTGTTTTTATCAGTTAAGGAACATTTGCAAAGTTAGACATGTCTTCAGAGAAGCTTATACATGCTTTTATTTCACCTCATCTTGAATATTGTAATGGCTAGTTTTCAACTTTAAATCAACGCACTTTAGCATGACTACAATCAGCGCAATCAGACTTTTGACACACACTAAGTCTTCAAATCATATTACTCCAGTTTTAGCTTCTTTGCATTGGTTACCAATTTTTTTAGGGGCTGATTTTAATATTTTATTAATTACTTATAAAGCATTGCCAGATTATTTAGCAGAACTTTTAATACCTTACGAAACCATTAGATCTCATAGATCTTCATGTTGTGAACTGCTGGCTGTCCCAACATCCAGATGCAAAACTAAAGTTGATAGTGTTTGTAGTGAACGCCCCTCGATTATGGAACAAGCCTGCCCTGTAATATGTACTCTGTTTTTAAGTTCACTTGTATAGACTTTCTGTTTTTTTACGTGTCTTTACTGAGTGTGTTTTGATTTCATGTTTTGTGAAGCACTTTGTGCTAAATTGCTAAAAGTTGCTAAAGTTATTTATTTATTTTCACAGTGTTGGGTCATTGTCACTGACAGTAGAAATCCATCATAAATGACCCAAGATGCTGGGTCAAAATGTGTAGTTTTGAATTTGAACCCAATTATTTTTAATCCAGCCAGTTTTATAGTGAGAGGGGGCTTTAGCCCCGATGTGCCAACAGCAACTCTCTCACAAGAGATCTCGTTCTTCTAACAAATTAAAATATTGCTTTTGTAGTTTGCAGCTTTCACACAGATAGCTGGAGCTCCTTTTAATCACTACGAGAAGTTTGGTTCATCTCTTCAGGCAAACCAGCAAGTCTTGTTTGGAGAATAACAAAGTTACTGAACAGAACATCTTGGATATTTCACGATGATTTTGAATGACGTTGCTTGAAGAAAACACACTGAGACACTGAGAGTGAAGGTCTTAAAACTCTTTTCTTAAAAAAGAAACATTCACAACAAGTCACATCATGATAAAATACCACAGCAAACACATTAAAACTTAAATATAGCTTTATCTATGATCTTTTCTGTTTACAAACAGCGTCCTTCTCTGTCAATGTCATTAAAAACAGTGCAACCTGTTTGATGCCTCATCAATAAAATTAAGACTAAAGAATGCAGTGTAAATTCAACAGTCACAAGTTTCACCTCCATAACGATGATTTAAATATAGATCTGTCTCACTTCAGCACAAATAAACTCACTGTGTTTTTAACCATTTTTGTCCAAACCAGGTGTGACAAAATCACAGTCATGAAAAAGTTTGCTCGTGAAAAAATATAGTTGGTGTTTCCCAATTTAATGAAAACATAAATCCACATCTCATACATGATGCACAGTAACGAGGAGCAGGATTTTGGACCAATGAGATTTCAATGTGGGTAGAGCAACTCAGCACAACACCAGAGAAACCAAGCAATCATCAAAATGTCCCGTCACTCATCACAGTCACAGCTGGTTAGGACAAAAACTCACATTGTCATGGAAGAGGAGCTTTTATCGCTCATCGTGTCTGGTTATGACAGTGTGAAACTAAACAAACCTCACAGTCGAGTGCAAATATCTGAATGATAAATATAAACTCCTATGACGACTGCGATTAGCTACTCTGTTTTTTTATTTCTATATCTACAAAATTCCCAAGCTGGATCTTAATCTTGCATTGAGTTCCTTAATATGAATTGAATCAAATTCAACAATTCAATCTCCTGCTGTTTAGATTGCAGAGAGTCGAAATTCAGTGTTTGCAGACTTAAAGGGACAGTTCACCCAAAAATGAAAATTCTCTCATCATTTACTCACCCTCATGCCATCCCAGATGTGTCTGACTTTCTTTCTTCTGCAGAACACAAATGAAGATTTTTAGAAGATTATTTCAGCTCTGTAGGTCCATACAATGCAAGTGAATGGTGACTAGAACTTTGAAGCTCCAAAAAGCACATAAAGGCAGCATAAAAGTAATCCAAACGACTTCAGATGTGAAAGTGAAACTAAACAGGCACCACATGTGACTTTCAGATGTAAAAGTGAAAGTGGAGATTTAGAGTAAAAGAGGATTTAAATATTGTTCTGTTTCTCACCCACACCTATCATATCACTTCTGAAGGCATGGATTAAACCACTGGAGTCATGTGGATTACTTTTATGCTGCCTTTATGTGCTTTTTGGAGCTTCAATGTTCTGGTCACCAGTCACTTGCGTTGTATGGACCTACAGAGCTGAAATATTCTTCTAAAAATCTTCATTTGTGTTCTGCAGAAGAAAGAAAGTCATACACATCTGGGATGACATGAGGGTGAGTAAATGATGAGAGAATTTTCATTTTTGGGTGAACTGTCACTTTAATATGGGCGATTCTCACAAACCTGTCAATAAAACATCCTGGTCCTATGTTACTTTAAAATCAAAAGAAGCAAATAAATTAAAAAAAAATTAAAAAACGTTTTTTTGTTTTGTTTATTTATTTTGTTTGAGCCATTAAGATTTTTTACATTATGGCAGCATTTTCATGACAGTAACACACATTTTACTCCAAAATTCTCATGAATGCAATGCGGTAAAAGATGGTCATTATGATATTCTCATTACCACAACATGGAAAAAAATATGATTTAAATTGTAAAATACTTATATATGATAGTAGTACTCCCTTGGTGCTGCCTTTAATTTTCACTGATTTTAATTGTAAAAAAATCATTGTGCAACAGTATTTCGTTTTCTCTGTAATACAGTTAAATGTTTTGTTACAGTAATGAGAATCAACGGGAATATATAAAAATAAAAATGCGTGGACGTGTTATAGTCAGGGGCAGAAATTTATGGAGGCTCAGGGCAAAAATGCCAATAAAAATACCCCCGAAATGGGGGTCAAAAATATGCCTTTGTGATGAATTCTTCTGGTTTTTATTTGTGACATCTAATATAGTCTATTATAGTCACGTATTATAGTACCAGTTCTACATATCATGTCATAAAATGTGAATTAATCTTGATTTAATTCTTAGGGTAAGAGGTAATACATTATTAAATAAATGATTAATTAAGTAATTGACATATAAGAATGAGAAACAGTTTGTTTTGAATGGTCGGGGGAAAAAAGGCCCCCAAAAATCAAATCCAGGGGGCAAATCTTGCCCCGTAATATAAACATCTGACACTGATTATGGTAATGAGAATATGGAATTAAAATGTGCTTAAGTGTCCTGAAAATAATGTCACAATGTAAAAATCTTAATGGTCCTAAATGTAAGCTTAATTTTCATTATGTAAAATATTATTTGATATTTTTTATATTGATTTAGGGTTAAATATTCACATGAGAATCGCTCTTATATCCAATAAAAATGTCAGTTATGAGAGAAACACTGCACAGGAAGTCCCGTCCTTCCTATGTGTCTGAGTGTCGGGCTGGTGGTCAGTTTGCTCGCATTATGGAATAAAGGATTAGTTTCTGTGAAAGGGGTCAGCTGGGTCACATGTTCTCATAATGCATAGCAGGGCACAGGAGCATCACCACAAACATTTTACATCAGAGATCGGTGCATATACCAGCAGTCCTCCGCAGCTATAGGGGGCGTCAGAGGAACCGTGTGTGCGGACAGAGTCAAGGCAGCGTGAAGAGTGCAGGGCTCAAGACAAGTGGAGTGTGTGTGTGTGTTGTGTGTGTGTTTAGCACTCGAGCGGCAGCAGGAAGCAGCGTCTGCAGTCGACGGCTTTAGCACTGGGTGGCTGAACTCGTTTCTTCTTCAGCTCGTCTCTGCTCAGTGAATTACTCAAGCGCACATACGCTGCTTTATAACGCTTATCAAATGCAGCTGCAAATGAGAGAGAGACACAGAGACAGACAGAGAGAGAGAATTCAGTTCTTCCAGTCATGGCTTCATTCTAAAAGTCTATTTGCACATGCAGAACATTTTAAACCTATTTTTTGATGCAAAAACACAAATCAAAACAATGAGAGGGCCAGAACTAACTACTGTAACATTTGCAGTTAAGTATGCAGATAACGTGCAGTTCACTTTATTTTATAAATGCAAATTGTTTGCAGAGGCCAAAAAAAAAAAAAAAAAAAAATCAATCAATTTGAATAGTTTAGGGGGCAAAATCAAGTGATGAATTTGGATGTTTTGCTCTTGGTTTGAATAGGTTTTGAGTATATACAGAGACTATTTAACAGAGACGGGTAACTTCTATTAAAATGAATGGGAGAAATTGGAGCACCCAAAGGTCCCTTTTAGATACAGAGGTCACCTGTCAATCACCTGTCAATCAACTCGAGAATGTGCATGACCTATACAAGCTTTGACCTATATATATATATATATATATATTTTTTTTAGAGTAATCTGAGGCAAAGAAGCACAATATATGATACCATTAACTAAGTTTCCATCCACTTTTTGCGCTGTTTTTGTTATCGACAAAGTAAAAATGCATAAAAAAATGTTTGCGAAAATTGCTGCCTCCTGCTTGTTTCCATTCAAATGGCCCTTCACCGATAAAATTGTGTGCATCATGATGTCATTCTTTTTTCCTCCCAATTTGGAATGCCCAATTCCCAATGCGCTCTAAGTCCTCGTGGTGGCATAGTGACTCAATCCGGATGGCGGAGGACGAATCTCAGTTGCCTCCGCATCTGAAACCGTCAATCCGTGCATCTTATCACGTGACTTGTTGAGCGCGTTACCGCGGAGACATAGCGCGTGTGGAGGCTTCACGCTATTCTCCGTGGCATCCACACACAACTCACCACAAGCCCCACCGAGAGCGAGAACCACATTATAGCGACAACGAGGAGGTTACCCCATGTGACTCTACCCTCCCTAGCAACCGGGCCAATTTGGTTGCTTAGGAGACCTGGCTGGAGTCACTCAGCACGCCCTGGATTCAAACTCACGACTCCAGGTGTGATAGTCAGCGTCAATACTCGCTGAGATACCCAGGACCCCCTGAAATCACATTTGATCACATTCTTGACCAACCGTTTTTGAGTTTTTGGTCTTTCTCCATTCAAGTAAATAGGAGCTACACTTGTATGCCGCTTGTTTACATCGAAACAAATAGCTGCTTGAGAGCGTCAAATCAACAGAACTTCCTGGGCTGAAATTTCTGATTTTGTTAATACTTTTTATGAAGAAAGATAAACAAATGATTATGAAAGCAAAAATATGAAATACCATGGATGAATATTTACTGAGTAATCCATTATTGTGTAAAAGGGGGTCAAAATGAGAATTTTCACCAATGATCTGGAGCAAAACTACAGTTAAAACAAATCACCTTAGAAAGGTGTCAGCATCATGACTATATTTTTCCACAGAGATAGGTCGGTCTATTACTAAAATCAGTCGACTTCAGCACCTCCTGTTGTATTATACGCCAATGGTTTGAGTCCAAAAATGGAGAAAAATACTTTTTTTGTGTTGTTTTTCTAAAGTTCGAGTGTTTATAACTCCAGAAGTATTAAAAATATCTTAACTTCCTTTTAGATTCTGGTTCAGAACAAACTTTTCTTTTTGTATCTTCATTTTTAAAGTCCTATATGGTTAAATCCAAGAGATATGGAGCTCTCAATGTGGCTCCGTTCTTAAATTTGACCCCTTCGAAAACGAAATGTCTCACATGGTATGAAGCTCGTTTTTCTGTTGCAACAAAACAAAGATCTGACGTACAAATAATGTCGAAATCTTGATTTTTGAGAGTCCAAAAATACAGTTATTAAGAACAAGTGACACATGAACATCTGCAAAGCTCTGAAATGCACCAGTACGGGTCTTAACATCAAAGACACTGAAACGCTACTGTATTTGTACTGATTCTTTAAATGCTTTTTCTGCCTTAAACGTGTCTGGATGTCAGAGACTTCACCAGTCATAAAAATAACAAAAAGTAAAGGAATTCACCAGTTGAAGAACATTTTGAGCTGAGAATCTCTGGTTAAATTGGCACAGAATGACTGTACTGGTATTAATACTGTGATGTCATGTGACTCACCGATGTGATCTTTGCCCATCGCAGCCAGCGTGAGAAACAAGAACTCTCTGTACAAACTCCTACAGACATCAAACAACACAAACTCCATCAGGAACCGTTTGACAGACAAATGTATCTCACTGTCATTATTTATTAACACTGTTTATAAAATTGTTCTCATTTCAACCAGCTCACCTCTGTATCCTGGGCGTGCCTGGTTGCTTAGCAACAGTGTCCAGGAAGAGTGTGATAGCCTTGTGCACCTCGTTCATGCCAACCCAGCGCAGCACTTCCTCCAGGAAGCTGAGCGTGAATGGGTGGTTGTGATGCCGCCAGCTGTAGACACGCATCGGCACACCACCTACAGGACAAGAGGACTTGATATGCTTTGGAATATGGCAGCTGGTTTCTAGCTGGTCCAAGCTGGTTTAGATGGCTGACCATCTGAACATCAGCTGGTGAGCCCCGTGCTGAGCCGGTAGACTAGTCTTACCAACATAAACTGGTCAAGCTGCTTTTTGGAACATGGTTGCTGGTTTGTTGCTGGTCCAAAATTCTACCAAGTGTCCAAAACCAGCCAGGTCTTTACCAGCTGGTATTCCACCCAAACCAGGTTACAGCAGCCAATGACCAGCTAAATCTCAGCAACCACATTAAAGGAATATTTCGGGTTCAATACAAGTTATGCTCAATCGACAGCATTAGTGACGTAATGTCGAATTAAAAAACACTTCAGAAGTCATTAATTTAACCGCTGCAGTCGTATGGATGACATTTATGCTGACTGTCTGTGATTTTTGGAGCTTCAAAGTTCTGATCTCCATCCACTTGCATTTTAAGGACCTACTGAGCTGAGATATATTCTGTTTTTCTTCAAATGTGTTCTGCTGAAGAAAGAGAGTCATACACACCTGGGATATCATGAGTGTGAATAAATGATGAGAGAATTTTCATTTTTGGGTGAACTATCACTTTAACACATATATATTGTTTATGTCTTGTGTCTATACTTTTGAAACAGTGAGTATATTTTTCTTTTTTTGATTTTATCCCCTTTTCTCCCCAATTTGGAATGTCCAATTCCCAATGCACACTAAGTCCTCGTGGTGGTGTAGTGACTCAATCCGGGTGGCGGAGGACGAATCTCAGTTGCCTCCGCGTCTGAGACCGTCAATCTGCGCATCTTATCACATGACTTGTTGAGCGCGTTGCCACGGAGACATAGCGCTTGTTGAGGCTTCACGCTATTCTCCGGGACATCCACGCACAACTCACCACACGCCCCACTGAGAGCGAGAACCACATTATAGTGACCACGAGGAGGTTACCCCATGTGACCCTACCCTCCCTAGCAACCGGGCCAATTTGGTTGCTTAGAAGACCTGGCTGGAGTCACTCAGTACACCCTGGATTCGAACTCACGACTCCAGGTGTGATAGTCAGCGCCAATACTCGCTGAGCTACCCAGGCCCGAAACAGTGAGTATTTTAATGTTTGCAGATTGACCCCATTGACTTCTATTGTAAGTGTCTCACTGGAACACACATTTGTGCTTTTTTTTAAAGAAAATTAATTTTTGGTGGTAATCAACATTATGACACAAATATTGTCGATTGAGCTGAACTTGTATTGAGAAGATGTTTTAAGTTACTAGCATCGCTACTTTAAGCCAGTTACTCCCCAGCACTGCAGTTGTTTGTTTGTGTGTGTGTGTGTGTGTGTGTGTGTGTGTGTGTGTGTGTGTGTGTGTGTGTGTGTGTTTATTCTTACTGTGAATCCTCCAGAGCATGTAGAGCGGCGGCCACTGCTCCGGGTCAGGGGTCAAAGTGTCCCACAGCAACCGCACACGCACCACACCGCTCTCTGCACCCTGAAACACACATACACACGCACACACATATACACGCACACACATACACAGCTGACTTTTTCCGTTTGAGATTAATGAGATTACAGTGAGTGTGTACTGTTGGGATGTGCAATTTGAGTAATTTTGTAGTCAATATTGAAAAATTTTACAATTTACATTTAAAATGTATATAAAAAAAAGTGCATTTCTTTTCACTAACATTATTTATCATCCCTGTAATGGTCTCAAAATAAGCTAATTTCAACAAACGATAAATGGTTTTTTTTTGTTGTTTTTTTTTAAAGAATGAATTATCCATATGCAGTAACAAATATGATTTAAGATATCAATATTTAAAGGTGCTGTAAGCGATTTTTGCCATTCTGGAATTTCCACTAGTGGAACCTTTGGGTTAGCCACGCCCCCTCTATCCAAAACCCTGCAGTCCAAAAACACAGTTGAGACCGCCACCGGGCAGAGGCACATGTCAAACACAACAGTAGCAAAATAGCACCTTCAACTGATAACTGTTATGAATATGAAAATGGCATTAAGCCTCAATGATCCGCTGCAACTACAACACAAGCGCAAAATGATTGACAGGCAGAAAGCAACACATTTTTGTTTGCCGTTTAAAGAGTCTAGAGCTGCAACAGACCGTTGAGATATCTCAGGACACTTATTTAATGTATATTTTTCAAGCATCAGGAACATTTTCTGCATACCTTTCCTTGAAAAATGAATATATACATTACCTCTGTGATGTGTGCGGTGAGTGGCGATGCTCTCAGCAGTTGTAAGAGGTTACTGGGCAGCCTGAGACGAGTGAAATACCACACCAGATTCCAGAAGAGGATGGAGTGACTGTCCAGCAGCTGGACCTGAGAGAGAACAGCCTCGCCCTCGTTCTCCAGCAGACTCTCCATCTCCTTCCGCAACACCAGCGGGCTGAGGTATGCCACTGTCACCTGTGGAGCTCCGCCCACCAATGACACCTGCAGCAACAAACCCACACAAACAGAGTGATATAGACGCCATGTGAGTGTGTGACTCAGACCTGTGACATCACTGAAGCTCTGACCAGTGTGGGGCCGCTGCTGCTCTCTGATTGGCTGCTGCTCTCTGAGCTGCAGTCCGTCTCTCTGACGCCGTTACACACATGCTGCAGTGTGTCGTCCCGACCAGCAGGAGGCCTCATGGCATTCTCCACCTCATCTTCTGAGTTCAGAGTACTGCACTCCAGACTACACACACAAACACACACACACAGTAAGAACTCAAACAGTGGATTGCTCTCTGTTTTCCTCAGCCTCTTTCATTTATATGTTTGTGTCTGTGTGTTACCTGCAGACTGGACTCAGGTCACAGATTTCTGCATTTAGAAGGGGAACAAACGGGGCAGAGCAGAATGGGCAGGTGGTGTTTAGATTAGAGTCGTCAAACGACCAGCCGGCCAAAATTTCCTCATCATACACAAGAGAATTACAGCTGCGACACAGTGAACAGCTCGACATCACAACCTGAACACATACACATACATACAGAACACACACAGAGACTTGAGGGTGCAGAGTTTTCACTTGACACAGTAAACAAACCAATGAGAACACCATAAAAACCACCCAGAATACCCTTACAATCCCTAAGAACACCACAGCAACCACAGAAAACACTATAGCAACCATGCAGAACCCCATAGCAACCACCCAGAACACCCTTGCAACCCCTAACAATATCCCAGCAACCATGCAGAACCCCATATCAACCACCTAGCAACCACCCTAGGAACCACTAAGTACACCATAGCAACCCAGAGAACACCCTCACAACCCCTAAAAACACCATAGCAACCACTAAGAACACCATAACAACCACCCGTAACACTCTAGCAATCACCCAGAACACCCATGCAACCCCTAAAAACACCATAGCAACCACCAAGAGCACTATAGCAACTTCCCAGAACACCCTTGCAACCCCTAACAACACCTTAGCAACCATGAAGAGCCCCATAGCAACCACCTGTAACACCCTAGCAACCAGCCAGACTACCCTTGCAACCCTGAAAAGCACCACAGCAACCACTAAGAACACCCTAGCAACCATGAGAACACCCTAGCAACCCCTAACAACACCATAGCAACCATGAAAACCCTGTATCAACCACCTAGCAACCACCCAGAACAACACCCTTGCTACCCTTAACAAAACATAGCAACCACTGAGAACACCATATCAACCACTAAGAACACCCTTGCAATCCCTAAAAGCACCCTTGCAACCACTAAGAACACCCTAACAACCATGAGAACACCCTAGCAACCCCTAACAACACCATAGCAACCATGAAAACCCTGTATCAACCACCTAGCAACCACCCAGAACAACACCCTTGCTACCCTTAACAAAACATAACAACCACTGAGAACACCATATCAACCACTGAGAACACCCTTGCAATCCCTAAAAGCACCCTTGCAACCACTAAGAACACCCTAACAACCACCGAGAACAACCTAGTAACCCCTAATAACACCATAGCAACCATGCAGAACCCCATATCAACCACCCAGAATACCCTTGCAACCCCTAAGAACAGCCTTGCAACCCTTAACAACACATAGCAATCACTGAGAACACCATAGCAACCACTGAGAACACCATAGCAACCACTGAGAACAACATAGCAACCACCCAGAACACCCTAGCTTTGTGACAGCAAGTTTTGCACATGCAAGCACCAGTTACATTTGTATTTATTATTATTTTTATTTTTTCAGAAAATGTAAAACTCTAAAACAACTGTTAAAAAAAAGAAAGAAATTGCCCGTTTCTCCTCCAGGAAACAAATTACCTCAATGCCCGCCCCTTCCTGTGCAGAATCCCATGACTTCCTGAGAGGAACCGCCAACGTTTGAATGTCAATCATGTCAATATCACTCCCCACAGACAGAGAACTCTAGAGAGAGACAGACAGAGAGAGACAGACAGATCAGGTCAGTTTCATCATTACAGATGTGCAGTGTTGCTGATGCTCCTCTGAAACTGTAGTTTGTCAATCTACAAGATACTCATCATTTAATGTAGTTCAACAACAGTCAAGCCACCAACACTGCAAGCTACAAACAAAAAGTAGATGACTCTATTATATCCACTTAAAGAGTGCAACATTATACATTATTTCGCTATGTTAGTTCCTCCCCATTTATGAATTATTAATGTCAGTTTTATTGGTGTGGCACCTCAGATGTGGCGTTATAAAGTCGCTCTTTGGCCTTCAACAGACTCTCAGTCATCTGGACTTTCCGTGACGGTTTCTGCTCTACGGTCTGGCGGCTGGTTCTGTTCCCCCTCGGCCGTCGGTCATCCACACTCGCCGCCCGTCGCATTGACGCCCGGTTCCGTGTGGGCGTGAGGAGCTGCTGGAGTTTCCCGGCCAGACTGCGACTCGGAGATGAAACGTTGTTGTAGTTTTCATCAACTGACTTCCTGTTCAGAGTTTCCCTCACTTCAGCTGACCTACAGAGAGAATTACACACACACACACACACACACACACACACACAGATAAATGAATGAACCCGATATTCTTATTTTCAGCATTAATGTATTTATGCTGGAATCACAACTGCAGGAAACAATGTATCAAAGATTAAACACCTGTAGATTCAAACTTTTTAAATGACAGGCAACATAAAGAAAAAACTTCAGAAGAGAGGACAAGATTTACCAAAAAAATAACACGTCTGTATAATTTATTTACTGACAAATACACTGCAAACGGTGTTCTGTCCATACAGGTGTATTGTCATTGCATGCAAACACTTCTCAACTGCAAAAATTACCACTTTACAAATTTTGTAAGAGAGATCCTGAACCAATTGATGACGTAACGCAAAAGTAACGCAAAAGTAACTGGTTACTTTCCAAAAAAGTAACGTAACAAATGTAACAAAGTTTCTTTCTTAAGAGCAATGCGATAATGTAACATGTTACTTTTAAAAGTAACATAAAAGTAACATGCCATGACAACGTTTATTTGAAGATGTTTTTGATCATCTGTGCACCAGAGTTAATCTCGTCAACATCAACACATTCGTTGATAGGGTGGTTTTTTTATACAAATAAAAATGACGAGTTGAAAAAGACACTTCATGACAATAATTAAACAATTTTAATGAAAACATACTGTTAGCGAAAATAAGACTGGAATACTGCAAGATATTTACAATGCACAAATAATGCTTTTAGAAGAAGAAAAATCTAGAAAGAAAAATAATATTTGTCTGCAGAGACGATGCGAGAGCACAGCTGAATTCAAACCGTGCTAATTACGTGCTAGTCGGGATGTGTAACTTGCGACAACCTTAATTTTGCGCATTATCGTCAACAGCAATACTGTTATTTTCAACGATTAAAATTTGATGAATTTTTAGTCAGAGTAAAACTGACTTGAATATGACATGACGAAACATTGAATACATTTTAAGAACATTTTCATTGAAAGATTAAAATAAAAACATGAAATCTGTTGTGTACCTGCTGTCTCTCTCTGTGCTGTGACACCTGCAGTCTGAGTCTGCGTCTGCAGTCTCTGCGCAGTCTTTGTAGAAGGTGGATAAGCAGACGTCAGAGCGGCGCACCAGCACAGGAGCAGGGGGACTCAGCAGGTTCGGGGCGGTGTCACGGCGACCAGCGGGAGGTTTGCGGGACACGGGGCCGTCAGAGCCGTCGGTCTGTGGTGTCGCTTTCTTAAATAGTTTGACTTCTGACGAATAAACACACTGAAATGAGACGTCACTCCAGAAACGAACGATTCCGTTTAACATCTGTATTATCTCTCACTCACTGTTTCCTGCCGCCTGCACGCTGCTCAGACTGTTGCTCTTAGCAAGACTCATCAGAGATTCGTGACTCGAGCTTTCACTCAACGCACTCCAGCTGGACTGGCGAATCAGAGCGGAGTGGGGGCGGGGCTTTGACAGCAAATCACCTAAAACAGGAACAGAATAGAGCTGTTCAGTTTCAGATTCTAAAACCCCGGAATAAAACCCATGGCGAATATTAGTCTACCGCGTCAGCCTAAAAAATTAAGGTCGTGACTGAAGAGCTCTAGTGGTGCTGTAAGTTCAGTTCTGATGGTACAGACATTTGTTGATGACATCATGAAGAGGGAGCGTTCCACACCTGGCCGAGCGCCTAAAGACATGCTCCTGTGCTGCTGTTTGATTGGCTGTCTGAACAGAGCCACGGCCAATATCACGTTACGAAGCTTCGCCCAGCGAAGACGACCTCCCTGATTGGTGGATGGCCACTTGCTCTCCAGAACCGCCTACGGACAGAAATATGAAATGCAGGAGTAAACAGGAGCAATTCATGTTCATGAATATTAAATCATCTCTTGATTATGTAACAATGAAGGCACATTTTGAATAAAATCATTTCATTTTGATGTACCACAAATTGAGTCACTGCACACTTAATGAAACACTTGAAACACTTGCCAAAATGAAACACTTTTATATCAGAAGACGCATCTTGGACTATAATTTAATGCTAGATTAATACGCAGACAAAGGGCACAATAAGACGAGAGCTCTTTACATTGAAGCAATGCTGTTTAGAGTCTCACTTTATTATAATATCCATATGTGATGGTGTTGGGCGTGATTCCCGCCCTCTTCATTTCTAACAGAACTCTGACGGCGAGAACGGGCTGCCCGTACTGACCGCACAGCTGCATGAGAATACGATAACACACCTGAGACAGCAAACACAACACAGAGAAACAGTCAAAACATATCACTCATGAGGAATTTCCAAACAGGTTGATTATATATCTGTATTAGTATCTCACTTCATCAGGAAGCACGACCTTCCGTGTCTCCATGTGTTTGAGGATCTCGTACGCTGCGTGAAGCGCACAGACTTTAGTGCTTTCTGCTTTCACTAACGTGGGCAGGTAAATGAACCAGAGACCGTAGCAGTGACCCAGAAGACATTTAGACCACATGTCTGGTACCGATGAATACTTCTGAGCCTTTTTCTGTGCCAGCTTGATTTCCTGAACAGACAGAAACATAAGTGAGCAGAAAGGCAGAGAAAATATTAACACAAACTGTGTAATTAGACTCCAAACTGAAGACAGGACTCCAACATGAAGAAAATTCCACTCATTACATGGTCAATTTTACAGTTTACAATCACCAGCTGCTGTACCTGTTTGGTTCGGCGGGGGGCGGGGCTACTTGGAGCACTTCCTTTAGCTGCCGTGCGTAGCTGATCCTGCGGCTGATCAAACAACTCTGATTGGAGGATTGGGAATGTGTCATAGCTGCACACACACACCACGTAACACCACATTACACACATTACACACAACTTGAATCTTAAGATAATAAACCTCAAAATCCAAAATATAACACAGACAGACAGACAAATGATAAAGACAGATAGATGATAGACAGACAGATCGGTAGATAGAAAGTCAGGTAGATAAACAGACAGGTAGACAGACAAACAGATAGAGAGATGATAGACAGACAGATGATAGATAAACAGATAACAGACAGACAAACAGACAGATAGACAGATGACAGACAGGCAGATGAAAGACAGATAGACAGAAGATAGACAGATGACACACAGAGAGACAGACAGATTACAGACAGACAGACAGACACAGACAGACAGATGACACACAGAGAGACAGACAGACAGACAGATGACAGACAGACAGACCAACAGATAGACAGACAGATGATAGACAGACAGATGACACACAGAGAGACAGACAGACAGATGACAGACAGACAGACCAACAGACAGACAGACAGATGATAGACAGACAGATGACACACAGAGAGACAGACAGACAGATGACAGACAAAGAGACATATAGACAGACAGACAGATGACAGACAGACAGATAGACAAATGATAGACAGACAGACAGACAGAAGATAGACAGACAGATGACACACAGAGAGACAGACAGACAGATTACAGACAGATGACAGACAGACAACGAGACATACAGACAGACAGACAGAAGATAGACAGACAGATGACACACAGAGAGACAGACAGACAGATTACAGACAGATGACAGACAGACCAACAGACAGACAGACAGACGATAGACAGACAGATGACACACAGAGAGACAGACAGATGACAGACAGACAGACCAACAGATAGACAGACAGATGACACACAGAGAGACAGACAGACAGATGACAGACAAAGAGACATATAGACAGACAGACAGACGAT
>NC_059358.1:697500-710000 GCF_019703515.2 Myxocyprinus asiaticus | reverse complement strand
TGAAATCTGGCAAACATTGTAACACTGGTAAATCCCTGATTTTATCACAGTAAAATCATGTTTCTGCTGTTCACTCTTTCAAAACAGAGTGTATTTTGAAATGTATCCTGATGCAATGTGTTGCCCATAGACTTCCATTGCAAGTGTTACTGTGAACATGATTTGAGCTTGTTTTTTTTTTTACAAACTGATGGTTGAGTTAACCTCATGTGACTCCTCATCCACATGTGTGCACGTTGTATTTTTGCTTCACTATATGCAATGTATGATTTAAATGAATTAAAACTGACTGAATACTGTTCACAAGACTCTACACTGTCATTTAAGGGTTAAACTTCTGTCGCACCACGTCACGTGACCCAACAACATGACATTGATATACAGGAAGCACTCCTATGGGCACAGTGCCAACAAAAGTGCCTCTGCTAAGAAACGTCTTTAAGTATTTTATTGAAACCTGTTTGGTTGGAAAGATTAGCGTCTCTAGTTTCGTTTGATATGCCGCTTTAAAAAATCCATGTATTTGGCCAGGGTGGTCAGGGTAGCGGCATTCGAGGAGATGTCATGAAGAAGGCTAGGCGACTTAGATTCGTTTATTAAGAAATGGGGCTGCTATTTGGGCTTTTTGGAGGGCTCTCGGGGAGGGACAGTGGAGAGGGATGTGCAATTTTACATGTGTGTGATTATTACTATTTTTAAATATATGTTTCTTTTTTTGGTGGGTAACTCAAGTTGTGACCACAATGATATTTGTTGAGGGGCAGGGTGGGGTTGGGGATTGGGAGGGGGAAAGGGAATAATGGGGGTTATGCTTTTGCCTTTCTGTTTCAAGTGTGTGAATCAATAAAAAGTGTTAATCGGAAACAGTACTTTTCTGTGGTAAAGGACAGTATGACACAAATGCTGTCCATCTGCATTGAACATTGCTTTCACTCTTTTGTTTGTCAGAGAGGTGTTGTGCGCACCCTGCAGGTTGAAGAGTGAACTGCAGTCTGTGGTTCTGTCTGACGGTGCTTGTGTGATGGGCAGCAGGAAGGATCGGTATCCCTTCAGCAAACAGCTCATGAAACGCAGAAAGGCTTCCTGAATCTCCAACTCCAGCTGCTTCTGACGGCCATAAATCAGATCGTAGTCTGTCAACAGGAACTCCAGCGTGGCCTCTTCCTGACCTGGAGTATAGACTGACGGACAGAGAGAGAGTGATGAGGAGATTGAGTCTATGTGTGTGTGTGTGTGTGTGTGTGTGTGTGTGTGATGATGTCAGACTGTCACTCACTCTTCTCCAGAGTCTTGTGGAGGTTTGTCAGAGAGTTCTGCAGGATCTTCCCATGTTTCCTGGGCAAAGATCTCCAGCTCAGCGGCTTCTTATCTTCACACCTGACAGGAGAGACGAGGAAATGATTTAGTTTATTGAAACTTTATGTCTAAGCAGACATTTATATTTCCCAGCAGCAACAGTAAACAGCCTAGTGTGCAGTCAGCCGGTCATGATTGCAAAATAAACCCTGACAGGGTGATCAGGACCAGTGACCCAGAGACTAACTGTTAATAACAACACTTATTACACGACTACTGACCAATAGAATACAAAGATATGAACTACTGATTTGAGGACTTCTGGCACTTTTAGCACTGTGAAAAGTTTCATTAAAACATTTGTTCACACTCTCACTAGTTGATTTAATTTGTTCACTAACAATGTCCAACAGAGTGTGTTCATGCATCTTCACTGACACTTTGGTCTACTCTGTTAACAAGCACACTAACTTTAGACAAAACTTTATTTTTGAGCAAAATGGTTTGGTGTTGCGGAAATGACAACCAATTTTTCCCCCAAGTTTGTTTCTGTTTGCTTACACGCGCTGAGCACGCTTTTGCATTATTCCAAATATGTTTGCCTGCTACAAGTTAATATACAAATAAAATTCCCCATGGCACTGGGTATTTGTGCACAGAGATGTTAAGATGAGGGGTTACGTTATACAGATGTTGTGAACTGTTCAACCATCAGAAACTCTTAAAGGGACAGTTCACACAAAAATGAAAATTCTCTCATGATTGACTCACCTTTAAGTCATCCCAGATGTGTCTGACATTCCTTCTTCAGCAGAACCGAAGTGAAGATTTTTATAAGCACATTTCAGCTCTGTTTGTTCATATAATGCAAGTAAACAGGTGCCATCAGGCTGCTGGCTGTTTGACGGTCCAAAAGCATATTTAGGCAGCATAAAAGTAATCCAGTTGACTCCAGTTGACCAATGGCCAATTTGTTTCTTACACCAGCCTATCAGTTTGCTACAGAAGACATTAACTGATCGACTGGAGTCACGTGGATTACTTTTATGCTGCCTAAATATGCTTTTGGACTATCGAACAGCCAGCAGCCTGATGGCACCTGTTTACTTGCATTATATGAACAAACAGAGCTGAAATGTGCTTATAAAAATCTTCACTTCGGTTCTGCTGAAGAAGGAATGTCACACACATCTGGGATGACTTAAAGGTGAGTCAATCATGAGAGAATTTTCATTTTTGTGTGAACTGTCCCTTTAAGGCTGTCTGCACTGTTTTGTGATACTCTTTTAGTACAGTCAACAGCAGGTGCATGCTGCGACAATGGGCACAACCGTGGACTGCCTGCATGCAGGCCAAAGTATACTTCGGTTGTCCACGTTGCTGATCGCTGTGCGCTCAGTCTGCGTGACGCAAATTTCATCATCAGCACAGTCCTCAGGGACAATCCACGCATGGCCCCGATTTTCATGACACACGGACAGTCCTCGTCTGCGCGCATCATCGGTGCATGCGCTTGCCGTTGACTGTACTAAAAGAGTATCACAAAGCAATCATAGTGTGCATGCGCTGAACGCGTTCGTATTCGCTCATGGTCAGAAGAGTATACTTTGAAAGGAAGGCGGTTGACCGGGCGCGATCCAAACCAGATGCACAAAAACCAAGTACACCCAGGTCGAGAAAATCTCCCAAATAAAAGCTTGATATATAACTTTGCATAATAATATAATAATACTACAAATACTATAATATTCAAGTTGACTGCATTCCAAACAATTAAGATGATGAATACTGGGCTCAGACCCTATCATAAAGTGGAGAAAAACAGGAACACAGTGGACAGGTACAATATAAATATGAAGTTTCGCTGTTTGATTTATTTATTTGTTAATTTTTGGCTGTAGTGAAAAAGGTCTGGTTCATTTTAAGTGGACTCTTAAGTCTTTTTATTGGCAGTAGAGCACAGGCAAAACATTATCTAATTTTGGTCAACAGGTGTCACTTAGCAACTACACTCAAAATTTATTTCAGAATTTACCCATTTCAATTTCTTAAAGCTGAAGTGTGTAATTTCTATTCCACTAGCAGCACCAAATGCAATTGCAAAATTAAACTTTATATTCAAAACAGCTTTCTGGATACGCCCCCCATCTGCCATTGGTCAAACAATGAGATAGTCCCGCCTCCAACTCACACCATTGGTTGAGCAACGTTGTTGGGGGCGGGTCTAAGTGGGAATTTTCATAGTGCCACAGAGACTGAAAGAGCTTACAGTTTTCGAGAAAATTAACTTATGAATGTGTAATCTGCAGATTAAGATGCGACAGAAGTATTTTAACACTGAAAAAGTTACTTCAACTTTAATAAAATTCCTAAAAAAAAAAAAAAAAAAATTACAGTAAATATTACGTTTTATTAATTACATTTTGTGAAAATGTAACAATTCAGACTGAATTAGTTATGAAATTGAAATAAGTTCATAAGTGTAGAATGTAGCTTTTTGTTTATCATATCGCAGTTCAAATCACAATCGCAATATTTTTCAAAATAATCACAATATGACTTTTTGTCTTAATCGTGCAGTCCTACTTCACAGTATTACATCCATAAGAGTGATTTTATCATAGTTAACGGTTGTCATTAGGTTTGAACCCCGTTAACTGTGAGTGACTGTTTATTTCATCAAATGTCATCTTAGATTACCATTCGTGGACTTTATTTCCTGTTATTTAAAAGCGTTTCTCATCCAAATGTTGAATCTCTCTGAATAAACATCCACTGTGGCGCAGCTGTACTGTACTGAACACCTGCCAACGGTTACCATAACAACTGACAGGAAACTCACTGGAAAATGGTGTTGGTGTCCAGATCCACACACACTACATCAGATGGGGGGTCATAGAGGTCAAAGTAACTGGAGTGAACGCCCACAATGAAGGGCATCGGTGCGCACAGCACATCTGCCATCCGCAGTGGGCACAGGGGGATGTACGGGCAGTGCCAGTGCAGAGGAAACATCATCTGAAAGAGAGGACATGAGGAACACATGAGGACACAGAGGATGTTTCGTCTGCAGGGCTGAAATCTGACCCAATCAGAGCTCACCGACACCAGGGCCTCGCTCACAGACGTCAGCACGTCAGGCCGCAGTGAATGCAGCAGCAGCTTGTGTTCCGTCAGGACGGCCAGCAGCAGCGTACACGTGTTCTCAGGACCCAAATTCTGCAGCAGCTTCACAAAACTGGCACCACTGAGGACAGAAAACCCACCAGCCAATCAGAACGAAGAGAAAATACAGCAGAGAAAACAGAAAGAATAAAAGTGTGTCTCACCTGAGTGGCAGTGGAGACGATACCGGCTGACACAAGAGGAGATTATCATACGGAGAAAGCTGAGGACACACAGACACTGTAAATACACAACTGGAGAACACACACACACACACACACACAAACACACAAACACACAAACACACAAACACACACTCTCTCTCAAACCCACACACACCCACACACACACACCCACACCCACACCCTCTCTCTCACACACACACACCCACCCACACATGCTCTCTCACACACACACCCACACACACACCCACACCCACACACCCACACACACACACACACACCCACACCCACACCCACACCCACACCCACACACACCCCCACACACCCACACACACACACTCCCACACACCCCCACACACACCCACCCACCCACACACCCACCCACACACCCACACACCCACCCACACACACACACTCCCACACACCCACACACACTCGTCTTGTCATTGAATTACAAACTGTTTCCCACCTCCACTAATGCTGTGATTTCCTGCCCAGCACCAAATGAACAACTAATCAATCAATCCCTCAATCAGTTTGGTTTGAATTGCAGGATTATTGGTTGTGATTGAATGGTCTACTCTGGATCACTATGATTGACAGCTTCACCCCCACCCCCAACCACCCCCCGTTACCCATGTGCCCACCGTGAGCATCTTTACCGACCATCAGTGGCTGGCGTCTGTGGGAGAAGCGTTCAGGGTTTAATATCATGTGATCTTTCACACTGAAGAACTCACGACATGAATATATTAAACACTGAACGTCACTGTAGCATCAGCTGATCTCACTCACCTGCACCAGGATACGAGGACGCTGAGGGGACGGGAACGGAACATTGTGCATGAAGCTCGAGATATGTCTACAGACAGACAGAGAGATAGATCTTAATACACCATAGTCACTGACACTGCTTTGGGGAATTCTGGGTGATTCAGTTCCGTTCACTGAAGCTCTGTCTCTCTAACGAGAGTTACAGAAACAGCTCGAGAAAAAGAACGGTTCACAACAATCCACTGTGCAGTTAAATGTTACATGAAACAATTCCCATAGAACCATTCACACTGGAGGCAATAATATGCCAGGTGAAAAAGCTACTTTTTGCATTACGTAGGTAACTTTTTTTCCTTATTTGACCAAAAAAAAAAAAAAAAACATTGGACATTGAGCTGTTGAGGTAACAAAGATGTGACGAAAAAATTATTTCAATTAAACAAAAAATAATCCTGCCAGATATTGTCAGTGCACAAACAGAAGAAACATCTAAACAGAACTGATTCAACTAATCCAATAATCCCGTACTGAGCAGCGTGAACAGAAAGAGCTGAACCCGACAAAATGAAGCGCTTTACTGGGTTAATTACAGTACCTCATCAAACACATCCTATCTGTACATGAGATTAATCACTATATCAACAACATATATGGAATATTACAATTTACAGCTGCACAGACAATGAAGCTGAAATGAACAGGTGAACTTGAACTGTCACGTGTAAGTCAGCATGCATAACTTGTGTTGTGAATACATTGTTTCTGTACAAAATGTGCCACACCTAACGCAATATCCTAAACCATCTAAAACGCAGAAAAACAGTCTCTAAAGCATGAAGAATACAGAATACAGTAACTTCATAAAAAGTAGCTAATACTTTAGTATATTTATTTCATGCTAGAGTCTCATTAGGTTTTCACAACAAGCACAATTCGACTCGTTCCTCCTTTTTGTTAAAAAAAGCACAAATGTGTGTTCCAGTGAGGCACTTACAATGGAAGTCAATGGGGTCAATTTTTGGAGGGTTTAAAGTCAGAAATGTGAAGATTATAATTTTATAAAAGCACTTAAAACTCATGTATTATTTGAGCTGTAAAGTTGTTTAAATCATCATTTTACGGTTTTACAGTTTACAGCATTATATCGTCATGGCAACAAAGTTGTAACATTGTTAACTTTCCACAGATGTGGTTAGTAAGTGATTTGATCACAGTAAAATCATGTTAACACATATTGTTTATGTCTTGTGTCTATACTTTTGAAACAGTGAGTATTTTAATGTTTACAGATTATTGACCCCATTGACTTCCATTGTAAGTGTCTCACTGGAACACACATTTAAAGAAAAGGAGGGACGAGTCAAAATTAATTTTTGTGGTAATCAACATTATGACACAAATGCTGTTGATTGAACTCAACTTGTATTGAACCCGGAATATTCCTTTTTTTTTTTATTTCCTCACTTTTTCTCCCCAATTTGGAATGCCCAATTCCCAATGCGCTCTAAGTCCTCGTGGTGGTGTAGTGACTCGCCTCAATCCAGGTGGCGGACGACGAATCTCAGCTGCCTCCGCGTCTGAGACCATCAATCTGCACATCTTATCACGTGGCTTGTTGAGTGCGTTACCGCGGAGACGTAGTGCGTGTGGAGGCTTCACGCTATTCTCCATGGCATCCACGCACAACTCACCACACGCCCCACCGAGAGCGAGAACCACATTATAGCGACCATGAGGAGGTTACCCCATGTGACTCTACCCACCCTAGCAACCGGGCCAATTTGGTTGCTTAGGAGACCTGGCTGGAGTCACTCAGCGCGCCCTGGATTCGAACTAGAGAACTCCAGGTGTGATAGTCAGCATCAGTACTCGCTGAGATACCCAGACCCCAACCCAGAACATTCCTTTAATTCATTGACTACATAGACATTATCCCTACCTAGCAGCAATTTTAGTTAATACAGCTGTAATATTATTACTACGATTATTTTATAATATTCCAAAAGTGTGCCAACATTTCTTTTGCATTAAAGCATGTGAATAACTGGGACGTGATTTGCTTTCTTTGAAGTATGTCACGCTCAGTGTGAATGGTTCAGGGGTTAAATTCGTCCCGTCAGGGCTTCATTTCACTTTTGGTTGAACAGCAGTGAATTGTTCAAACAGTCGTCTCACTCACTTCTCCAGCGGCAGCACATGAGGTCCTGAGATGGAGTATCTGTAGATGAAGGTGAGAAACTTCTGGAAGACACTGAAGAATGGCCAGTGTGACAGCACACACACACTCTTCTTCACCTGTATGCTGCGGTTGGTGATGGGTCGCCGGTCCACCACACTGAGCAGCCCCAGACGCACACACTGTCTCTCAGACAGACACTCGCGCGGATACGCCTCGTAGAACTGGATAGCAGCACCGTACACCTGACACACAGAGA
This sequence comes from Myxocyprinus asiaticus, assembly GCF_019703515.2. Taxonomy (NCBI): domain Eukaryota; kingdom Metazoa; phylum Chordata; class Actinopteri; order Cypriniformes; family Catostomidae; genus Myxocyprinus; species Myxocyprinus asiaticus. Next base: position 702,148 of record NC_059358.1, on the reverse strand, counting down.
ACAGCACATGAGCAGGTGCGTGTGGACAGGTGAGCTCTAGTCTCAGACCCACAACTGACTCGAATGCTCCAATCCACCCTAACTATTTCAGATTTACCTGCTCTAAATGTCACATAAAAAAATAACAAACTGTGGTTGGACGTTTTACATGTTTGACGGTATTTTCCTGTCTAAGTGGGCGGTTCTTATCCAGAATAAGCTTCAGACTTCATGCAGACAGACCTTATCTCCATAGGCGCTAGTCAGCACAAACGTGGAGAAGACGGGCAGCTGGTATTTGGTTTTGAGCGGCCAGCTCTCCACAGTAACGCCCATCGGCAGACAGAAGACGGGAACAGAGTCCGGCAGAGGAAACGATTCGGAATCTTCCTCAGGATACCGACTGATCAGACCTGAACAACAAACACACACTGCAGCTCCATGTACACTCTATTCAGTCTGTGTGTGTGTGTGTGTGTGTGTGTGTGTGTGTGTGTGTGAGAGACGCTCACCTGCCTCGTACACCAGAGCATTTGCTTTAGCCACTGAACGTTTGTAGCAGAGATACAGCGCCGGACCCCACTACACACACACACACACACACACACACACACGATTAAACAAAATGCCAATAAGAGAAATAAGAGCAAAGTGAATGAATGAATGGAGTGAAAAAGTGAATGAGGTATTAAAGGTGCACTCAGTAAAATGTGTTACGTTGCAGTGAAACGTAGATGCAGCATCATGCAAAAAAGGTAATACAGTGCCATCAGTAAATGCAATTACTGAGATCCACCTTTAAATTAGTGAATGCATGATTTCATGAATAAATGAACAAATGAATGGACCAACTACATGCAGTGAATGAAGCCAATGAGTAATTCAATTGAGTGAGTTTGTAAATGAGCTCCGTACCATGCCCATTTTTAGGTTCTTGTCCACTCTACAGTAGGTTTGAATGAATGAATGAATGAATGAGTGAATAAGTAAATGAATGAATTCTGCACCATGCCTATTTTAGGTTCTTAACCACAGATGTGTGAATAAATACATTCATGAATGAATGAGTAATTCAATGTGTAATTTAGTGAATGAATGATTACGTAAATGAATGAGTTCTGCACCCATTTTTAGGGTGTGAGTGAGTGAATGAATGTACAAATGAGTAAATGAATGTGTAATTTAGTGAATAAATGAATGAGTTCTGCGTCATGCCCATTTTTAGGTTCTTGTCCACTCTACAGTAGATGTGAGTGAATTAATAAATGAATGTGTAATTTAGTGAATTAATGTATGTGAATGAGTGAGTTCTTTACCATGCCTGTGTTGAGGTACTTTGTCCACTCTACAGTAGATGTGAGTGAATGAAATAATGAGTGAATGAATGTGTAATTTAGTGAATTAATGAGTGAATGAGTAAATAAGTACTGAATCATGCCCATTTTGAGATCATAATCCACTCTACAGTAAGTGTGAATGAATGAATGAGTGAATGTATGTGTAATTAAGTGAATTAATGAGTGAATGAGTAAATGAATTACTGAGATCTGCACCATGCCCATTTTGAGGTTCTTGTCCACTCTACAGTAGGTGTGAGTGAATGAACGAATGAGAGAAATAATTTTTAATTTAGTGAATGAATGAATTAGTGAGCGGGTTCTGCAACATGCCCGTGTTGAGGTTCTTTTTCCACTCTAGAGTAGGTGTGAGTGAATTAATAAATGAATGAGTGAATGTATGTGTAATTTAGTAAATGAGCACATGAATGAATGAGTAAATGAATGAATGAGATCTGCACCATGCCCATTTTTAGGTTCTTGTCCACTCTACAGTAGGTGTTAATGAATGAATGAATGAACGAATGAGTGATTATGTGATATGTGAGTGAGCATATGTAATTTAGTGAATGAATTAGTTTCTTGCACACTCTGCAGTAGGCGTGAGTAAATTAATAAATGAGTGAATGAATGTGTAATTTAGTGAATTAATTAATGAATGCATGAATGAGAAAATGATTGAATGATATCTGGACCATGCCCATTTTGATGTTCTTGTCCACTCTACAGGAGATGTGGGTGAATGAATGAATGGATGGATGGATGAATGAGCAAGTTCTGCACCATACCCGTGTTGAGGTTCTTTTTCAGCTCTACAGTAGGTGTGAACAAATGAACGAACAAACAAATGAATGTATGTGTCATTTAGTGAATGAATGGATGAGTTTCTTGTCCACTCTGCAGTAGGTGAGTGAATGAACGAATGAGTGAAATAATTTTTAATTTAGTGAATGAATGAATGAGTTCTGCACCATGCCGTGTTGAGGTTATTTTTCCACTCCATACTAGGTGCGGGTGAATGAATGAGTAAATGAATGAATGAGATCTGCACCATGCCCATTTTGAGGTTCTTGTCCACTCTACAGTAGGTGTGAATGAATGAACAAGTGAATGTATGTGTAATTTAGTGAATGAATTAGTTTCTTGCACACTCTGCAATAGTTGTTAAAAAAATGAATAAATGAGTGAATGAATGTGTAATTTAGTGAATTAATTCATGAATGAATGCATGAATGAGAAAATGATTGAATGATATCTACACCATGCCCAATTTGAGGTTCTTGTCCACTCTACAAGAGGTGTGGGTGAATGAATAAATTAATGGATGAATGAGTGAGTTCTTCACCATGCCCGTGTTGAGGTTCTTTTTCAACTCTACAGAAGGTGTGAATAAATGAACGAACAAACAAGTTAATGAATGTGTAATTTAGTAAATGAATGAATGAGTGAATTAGTAAATTATTGAATGAGATCTGCACCATGTCCATTTTGAGGTTCTTGTCCACTGTACAGAAGGTGTGAGTGAATGAATGAATGAGTTCTGCAACATGCCCGTGTTGAGGTTCTTTTTCCATTCTACAGTAGGTGTGAGAGAATTAATAAACGAATGAGTGAATGTATGTGTAATTTATTAAATGAATGAATGAGTAAATGATTGAATTAGATCTGCACCATGTCTATTTTGAGGTTGTTGTCCACTGTACAGTAGGTGTGAATGAATGAATGAACGAATGAACGAACAAGTGAATGTATGTGTAATTTAGTGAATGAATGGATGAGTCTCTTGTCCACTCTGCAGTAGGTGTGAGTAAATGAATAAATGAATAAATGAATGAATGAACGTGTAATTTTGTGAATTAATGAATGAATGCATGAATCCACTCTACAGTAGGTGAGTGAATGAATAAATGAGTGAAATAATTTTTCATTAAGTGAATGAATGAAAGAGTGAGTGAGTGGGTTCTGCACCATGCCCGTGTTGAGGTTCTTGTCCACTCTACAGTAAGTATGCGGCGCCGTCTCTCCCTTGCTGGGCATGAGCAGTGAGATCTCAGTGACACCGAGCGTGTTCAGTGCCTGTGAGTCCGGCGCTCTGCGGTACATCAGGAACGTGCGATGGGTCGTGGGACCGGCAGAACTCAGACTGGCTGAGCGGCTGTACGGGGTCGTCTCGATCACCAGCCATCCCGACCGCACCGGATCTTTCCCCTCATACAGAACACTGAAATGAACACAAACCCAATCAAACAGTCAGAATCAAAAACAGTAAAGATATTGTGACACGTCGTGATATGTCTAATCGTACTGAATGCATCGTGATGTGAATTATTTCATGGTTGTTTAGTGACTGAAAGTCTCACCCGAGCTCTATGATGGGCGGTTTGTCATGTCCTCTTTTGTAACAGAGGAGCATGTGTGTGTTGTTGAGCAGTCCAGCGCTCAGCTCGGCCGGATGTCCTCCTTGAGTCTTCTCGATGCAGGTGAAGCCCTCGGGTACATCCTCTCCGAGGCCGCGGGCAATCACGGCCAGATCTATGATGGGCTGCAGTGCTCGCCCGCCCCTCTGCTGACCGTCATCATCCAGCACAGACGAGTCTCCCGCAAGACCCGCCACCACAAAATAATCCACCAGCTGAGGGCATCTCTCTTCTGTCATAATGCCAGTCTAAATGCCACTGTACACACACACACACACACACACACACACACACACACACACACACACACTTCAATCTACATGTATGAGGCTGTCAATCAGCAGGATTTCGACTCATTCCCAGATTGTAAACATGTTTCTACACCCTGTTGTTTATACACACTGAGGGATGAGATGAAATTATTGTCTGTGATAATTGACAGAATGACATAGGGCTGGGTACTGATACAGATTTCCCGATTCGACTCTGGTACACACGCTCTCCATTCAATTCCGATTTAAACTTCCCGCTGTTTACGTATCCACTTTACCGCAACTCCACAAGCGCTCATCACACGTGCACATAAAAACCAGTGGTCTGACGTAATGAACTCCTGGTATAGAGTAAAAGATCGATCTTGTGATTTTAAGAATCTATATCGGTTTTTGTTCAAATGAAGATCACGATTAATCTGATTTTTTATTAAAAATACCCAGACTTATTATGTCACAGATGCATTACATACATAATGAAGTTGTAAATCACTAGGACTGTTTAATTAATATATATATATATATATAAAAAAAATCTTAGGGGGTCTGGGTATCTCAGTGAGTATTGACGCTGACTATCACCCCTGGAGTCGTGAGTTTGAATCCAGGGCGTGCTGAGTGACTCCAGCCAGGTCTCCTAAGC